>NW_017731646.1:1394306-1446633 GCF_001890085.2 Hipposideros armiger | reverse complement strand
GAATTGGGGAAAGGGGAACAGACAAGTTGCTGTCCTTTTGTTCTCCAGTCTAGTTGTGGAGGACGTTGCTTCACTGGCCCAAGTTGGCACCATCATTGCCCTCTTCCCGGGCAAGGATCAGTCGCTGGCTTCTGGACAGCCGCTCACGGCGGCTGCTGGCCGCTCACGCTGGCTGCTGACTACACATGGTAGCCCATGACAACCCACTGCAGCAGGGGCTGCAGCCTATGCCGGCGGCTCACGGCAGCTCAGCTCCAGGTTGAGCTGTTGTTAAGCATCTTAGCTGTGGAGGGCAGTGTCACTGGCCCTCATGTGGGATCTGAACCGGGGCCCTCTGGCATCCCAAGCCAGCTCTTGACCACCGCGCTACTCGGCTGGCCCTTTTAACTGTTCTTAATTGGCTTTGTCTTTGGTGTGTTTCTTGTAAGAAGCATATAGCTATAGTTTGTTTTTCTTAATCCAGCCTAATGACCTGTCTTTTGAAAGCTTGCCCCCCAGCTCTCATGTCTGGAACAAATTCTAATTCATGAGTGTTCCTTTTCCAGAGTTCTGTAGTTCAGATAATCTAGGGAGAGTAATCTGTTGAGAACCTGCATTTTATTTCTTATTTTGCGAGTAACAGAACTTCAGTATGTAATACAAATTTCTTAGAGCCAATATGGTTCTGATGGAGTGGGCTTTGGGGCACAAATATGTACATTTTAGGTTCAAAGGACTATCTTAAAAAGCGATGTAGCTTCTTGGTTATTTGAATACATTCTTTGGTTTGGAGTATAAAGGACTAAGGCTATAGAATTAAATTTGTGGCTTAAGATGTTGTTACTTTATGGAGAAGTTGTAAAAACTACAGATTTGGACTCTCAAGAAATGACTTGTTATTTATAGTCACGTAGGCTGGGTGTTATTGGGTTTTCAGGAAAGTCATGACGTATTTTTCTATGTTTTTCAATGCAAAAATGCGTCATGACTTTCACGATGACCCAATAGAATCTTAAACTAAAATAACCCAGTATGTCGTTTATTAAACTTTCCAGGGAAATGAACCTATCACTCTGAATATTCCCTTTTTTGCTCATTATCTTATAGAGGAATAAACTGCTTGGGCAACTTGAAGTGTTGACTTGTTATGTATCATTGAATAAACAGTAAAATTATTTAGGGTGTAAATATTCTTGTTTTTTAAGTTTTTAGGGTAGAATTCTTGTCAATTTTGAAAATCTCAATGGCAAAGTAGAGTCATAAAGAAACAGTTAGGAATAATATCTACATTCAAGGTGACAGAGGATCACCTGACTGTACAGATTCCGTGAAGGCTAAGATCTACCAAAAACTGAGATTCCTCTATGGGAAGGTTTTAAGAATGCCCAAGGTATTTTTTCTATAATAAGTGGATTAATAAATGTGACAAACTTACCAAGGTAAACCCACTAAGAAGAAGCCTCATAGATGGCTTATGTATACAGGGCTTTACACATGCAAATAAGTACTGTATTTTTTAGATTGATTTTTTAGAGTTATAACTAATAAAAGTCTCATACAGTTATACACTAAATGGCCATCCAAGTTAGGAAGGAAGTTAACTTTCACTGCGACGTTCAACTTTTGTGGATTTTTTGACACATTTTGGAGAAAAAACTTGAATTCAATTAATGCAGTGAAAAGGTTAAGGTGCTGCTGGACTTGGTGTGTTTTACCTTTCTTTTTCAGTCTCAGCTTTTCCTTACTAGCCCATTATTTGTCACATTTTTTTTCTACTAAGAAAAAGCCCACCTGTAGCTTGTAGCAAACACTGGAGATGCTATTGGAGGAAATGGCAGGGGCAGGGCCGTCCCCGAGTGTCAGTGGGCCGTGTGTGTTGTTGGGGTGTCCGCTGCCCCCCCTGTGACCACACTGTCCCTCCTTCTGTGCAGTGTGGCTTCCTGCTGTGGTGCATGGCCCCCAGCCCCTCGAACGGGGCAGAACTGCTCTACAGACGCATCATCCAACCTTTCTTCCTGAAGCACGAATCCCAGGTAGACAATGTGGTGAATGACTTGAAGGACAGAGCCAAAGAGACTGCAGATGCCATCGCTAAAGAAGGTAAGGCCCGGGGACAGATTGGTCCAACGTGTGAGAGGAGATGTGATACACTCGGTCCAAACAGTAAGCTTCTGGACCTTCTTGTCCAGTTAGCATTCCTCAAGCAAATACAATTACGCAGGGATTTCTTTACCAAGACTTTGCCGGTTGCCCTTTACGTTTCTCAAGATTCTTCCTCCACGCCACATTTAATGCACCTTTCAGTCAGCATATTAGGAAAAATGACTTCCTTCCTTACAGAAGGGACAGCACGTGCGAAAGCCTGCAGGTGGGAGCAGTATGGTTGGAAGAGAATGATCTAGAGAAGAGGAGGAGACAAGGTCAGAGAGGTTGGGAGTGGAGGCTGGAAGGGGACAGATCTTGTCATGTCTTCAGGCTTCGGCTCTGCCTCTGTGTGACATGGGGTGCTGTGTGACATGGGGTGCTGTGTGACACGGGGTGCTGTGTGAAAGGGGTGGTGTGTGGGGTGCTGTGAATGGGGTACTGTATGACATGGGTTGCTGTGTGACACGGGGTGCTTGTGAATGGGGTGCTGTGTGACACGGGGTGCTGTGTGACACGGGGTGCTGTGTGAAAGGGGTTCTTTGTGACATGGGGTGCTGTGTGAATGGGGTGGTGGTGTGGAATGCTGTGTGAATGGGGTACTGTGTGACATTGGTTGCTGTGTGACACGGGGTGCTGTGTGAATGGGGTGCTGTGTGACACGGGGTGCTGTGTGAAGGGTGCTGTGTGACACGGGGTGCTGTGTGAATGGGGTGCTGTGTGACATGGTGCTGTGTGACATGGGGTGCTGTGTGACATGGGGTGCTGTGTGACATGGGGTGGTGGTGTGGAATGCTGTGTGAATGGGGTACTGTGACATTGGTTGCTGTGTGACACGGGGTGCTGTGTGAGTGGGGTGCTGTGTGAAGGGTGCTGTGTGACACGGGGTGCTGTGTGAATGGGGTGCTGTGTGACATGGGGTGCTATGTGAATGGGGTGCTGTGTGAATGGGGTGCTGTGTGACATGGGGTGCTGTGTGACACAGGGTGCTGTTGGAGGACTTTCAGCAGAGGAGCAACATGATCCATTATTTAAAGAACACTTGGCCTCTGTATTAAGAGTAGACTGAAGGGAGACCAGGAGGAAATCGGACCAGATAACAGGTCACTGAAGTGATCTGGCTGGAGATGAGGTGGTGGCTTGGTCTGTAATGGTAACAGAGGAGGTGAGACGTAATTGGATTCTTGATAGATTTTGAAGGTAGAACCAATAGGATTTGCTTATGGATCAGTCATGGAGTAGGAGAGAGGAGTCAAAGATGAGGCCAAGCTTTTTAGCCTGGACAGACAGAAGTATACAATTGCCATCAAGCTGGGAAAGACTGTTACAGGTTAAGAGGGAAACATAAGGAATTCAGTTCTGCACATACCGTTGAGGTGTCCACTAGGTACCTACATGGAATAGTCAAGCAGCCAGTTGGATATAGGTATCAAAAGGTCAGGAGACAGGCCTGGGCTGGGATACTAATTTGGGGTCACCAGCATATAGACAGTATAGTAAGCATGAGACTGAGATCACCAAGGGAGTGAATGTGGTTAGAAAAGAAGCCCCAGGGCCCCCAATGTTTAGAGATTGGAGAGATGAGAAGCAACCAGCAAAACAGACTGATCAGGAGTGGCCAGTTGAGGTAGCAGGAAAACCACGAGAGCATGTTATCATCAGGGCCGAGTGAAGAAAGAGCTTTCAGGAGGGCTGGAGAGCTCCACCATGTCACATGCTGCAGATCGGGCAAGTGAGATGAGGGCTGAAAGCCACCATTGGATTTAGCGGTGAGGAAGGCCCTGGTGATCTTGACAAAACAGACTGTGTGGAGTGGTGGGAGCGAAACCCTGATTGGAATGGAGTTGAGAGAAATGGGAGGAAAGGCACGAGGGAATATAGACAACTGTTTTGAGAGACGTATTTGGCGTCACCAGCATATAGACAGTATAGTAAGCATGAGACTGAGATCACCAAGGGAGTGAACGTGGTTAGAAAAGAAGAAGTCCAAGGACTGAGCCCCAAGGCCCCCAAAAGAGTGGAAGTATTTGGCTATCACTGGAAGAAGGAACTAGGGTCCTGAGGATTTTTTTTTTCTTTTCCTTTGAGGTGAAAGTAACAAAGTGTGTTTTAAAATTAATGGGAACCACCCAGTAAATAGCAAGAAAATGATCCAAGTGAGAGGGTGAAATGCTGGGGCTCTTGTGTTTGAGTAGCCCAGAGGAGATAGGATCTAGTGTACAAACAGAGGACTGGTCAGAGGAGCAGAAACAGTTTTTAATAATAATAAGGGAGGGACATCGGGGTTTATGGGTAAAGATGCTGGTACGTAAGGACATGTGACAGTGGGAGCTTATAGAAGTGATTTTCTGATTGCTTCAACTTTCTCAGGAAAGTAGGAAGAAAAGGTCAAGTGAGAGGATAGGGAAGGAAGTGATAGAAAGAGGGGATGGCATCCCCTCTTTAGTTGTCTGGGGGCAGAGTCAGCAAACTTTTCCTGTAAAGGGCAGCTATTTTAGTTGCCGCAGGCCATCAGGTTCCTGTCGCAGCTCCTCAGCTCCAACTGCAGTGTGAAAGCAGCTATAGACAGCCCCTGAGCGTGGCTGTAGTCTGCTGGCCCCTCTAAGATGGTGGGAGAGTGAATGGACCAGGACCGTGTCATGTGATTGCCAGGAGGTAGTAAAGACTCACTTGAGATTTGTGTCCATGAATTTAAAGTAAAACTGGTTCATCTGTTTGGGGTTTCCTCCAACCGCCTTCAGCTACATGGGTGCAGCTGCAGAACAGGTGGAGAGTCATATCAAGGTTAATTTTGTTAAGAACTCTGAAGTGAGAGTGGGACTAAGGAGTGGTTAGTGTTTGATGATGGAGCAAAGTGAGGAACAGTGGAGAAGGTGGTGAGATCAATGGATGATAAAGCCAGGTGGTGGGGGAAGAACTCCGAATCCAGATGACAGAAGGAGTGAGCTGCAAAGGTAGGTGGTGATGGTGGAGAGTGGGGTCCTCGAGGCTGAGATTAGAGAGGGACTACAGTGATCGGTAGTGACAAGGATCGTGGGTGAGTGCCTGTGGAGGGCGTGAGGAGGATGAAACATAAAGGTTATTTATTGGTGGAGCAGAACTAAGAGGTCAGGATATTGGGAAGGATCGCGTACATCTACGTGGATATTGAAATCACCAATAATTAAAACAGGAGAGGTATTAGAGAGTGATATTCACTTTGGAGCTAAAATCTTAAATAAGGAAGCATAGCCCAAGGGTCAGAGATGACTGGAAAAAGGAATGCTAGTGGAAGACATAATCTGATGACATGAGATTCTGGATGTCAATGAAGAACAAAGATAACACTTACCAGACCTCCAGACCCAGTGGCACTAGGGTTGTGGAAGCAAAAACAACAGCCACCACCTGAGAAAGCAATGTCCTCAGGGGACAGGCGTATTTCTGTAAGTGCATGAAGGTACAGGAAACACCCAGGGAAATGGATGAGAATAGAGGAAGTTTTGCTCGTGATGGGTCTTAAGTTCCAGAGGGTTTTCAGAAACTGGAGAAAAGTAGGCAAAGGACATAGAATTAGGGACTTTTGTTGTTAGAGCTCTATGGTCATTAGAAATGGTCATTAGAAAGTGGGAGATAAGAGGTGAGCTGACTGCTGGGGAGGTAAGCTACCCGCCGAGACAGTTTTCCAGCAGCAGTGACATGTCCTGACCACTTCCCCCTCACAGACCGCTCTCCTCTGAACTCCTATTTCTCTGCATAGAGCCCCAGTCTACGTCCATACATTTTTCTACAATTTAAGAACTTTCTTTTCGGTTCTGCCTTGCCCTTAGCCTGACCAGCAACCTCTGCTGATGTCATTTCTGTTTACTTCGTCCACATCTTTTAGCCTCTTGGTTCTCTTAGATGTTAATACTCTAAAATCCATTTTACTTCAATTTTACAGTAGGATACATTCCTAAACAGGGGTGTGAGAATGAAAATAAGGAGGAACTTACATTTGAGAACTGACACATTTTAGACTTCTCTCTAAGCTTCTGGATTCTCCAGGAAGTAAATTTTTACAAAGGGCTAGTTGAGAAAGAGGCTGCAAGTTTTTCTTTGTTCAGCAATTTTAACTGAATAAAGGGAGAGCAGCTGTGAGGCGGGTCTCCGTGGCGCTCACCACTAGACTCAGGCTCCATCCGAAACAGCTGCAGTTGTGGGATCTCATAGGAGGTCCTGGTGGCCTCCAGAAAACCCTTTCCCTCCCTCCATCTCACACACAACACTCCTTCTTACAGCACATTCCAAGCTACTCGGTGATTAGGAAGGGGGAGGCTTAGCCTCCCACAGATGTAAGAATACCTCCTTGATGAATGTAGTATCTTCCCACCAACTCAAAGCCCTGATACCCTTCCCATCATAGCAGGAAATGGTGGCCCACTGAGAGAATATAAACGTGTATAAACACACCATCATTTCTGGATTCAGGGAATGAGGACTTGCTCTGATTTCTGTCACCACGGAATAGATGGGTGACCTGGTTGTCCTCAGATGGAGACATGGTGAGTTTGTACAGGGAGCACCCAGACGCACATGAGACTTTCTTGATTGCACAGAGGACCCCATACATCCAAGGGAACTGCTGCTCATGATGCTTAAAGGAGGACAGAGGGCTTAGGCGACAGGACACTACCAGGGGACGAGCCACAAGACCTGTAAGAACTTCGCTCAAGTGCTCAGAATTTGTGCCCTGAAGTAGTTTCTTGTCCATTTCCTGGAAATTTTTTTAGCCCTGATCACAAACCTCAGTGTGTTCTTATCTGAACATGAGTCATCCAGTTGTTATCCGGTAGCTACATTAAGCCCAGAGCCTATATAGCGAATAGTTTTGATATATAATTTCCTTTCCTCCCAACAGCCAAGAAAGCTGCCGTGAATTTACTGGGTGAAGAAAAGAAGAGCACCTAAGCCACTGATGGAGGAAACCTTCCTGCCCTCTCTGTACCTTCCTATTAGAGCTTGATGTTGTGTTAAGGACTGTGGTATAATCATTTTAATAATGTTGCCTTGGAAACATTTTTGATATATTAAAAAAAGGAATGTGTTGTAAGGGTTTTCTTTTTGTTTGTTTTTGCTCACTTGGACTGTCTCTATACTTAGGGAGCATTGAAATTTAAATTTAATGCAATGGGCTGTGTCCAAATTTTCAGAAAATATATTTTGCCTCTGGGTAGGAAAAGACATGTTACTTAAATCTAAAATTCAAGTAAACTTATACAACCCAACAGGCTTTGTACTTCGATCGGCTCTCTCTGCATGCATTTTCTCTGTACTTGTATTTCAGGATACTCTTTAAGGTTCTACTTCGTGTAACGTACAATTTTGTATGAAGTGTTTTTCATGTATTTGCGCACACACATAGGTAGGGGAGTGTTACTCTCCTGTGCTCATGGAGAGCACCTGCCAAACGCTGAAGGTTCCATTGTGCTGGTGTGATCTGCTAAACAATACTTCAGGAAATTAATACATACAAGTGACATTTCAAATGGACATTTAAGTGATAAATGAGGTTGAATGGAGGTTGGCCTGGTTGTTTTTCTAATATTGTAGCAGCTGAACACTAGAACAGTCACTTTGGTGATAAATGGGGACATGTACACACACACAGCAGGAATCGACAGCTCCCAGGTCCCTGCAGAACTAGTGATACAGTCTTGTGGCCTTTTAAATACCTGCATATAAGCTATAGCTTTGTCAGTTTTTGAGATACTAAAATGGAAACCACCTCTGGTTTCACCTTCAAGGCTAACATGTTGGCTTAGTCTTGTGTCTCGCCCAGTCTTTTCTAAAACCAGTGTAAGGAACCTCCAGAGACTTGCGCACCTCTGATTACATGTACATTCTTGTTTATATCATTAGCTAGCAGCTACATGCTAATGATGACACAGGCTCTACGAGCACTTGTGGGAGATGGGAAGGAAGTGTGTTATAACCTATCCTGCTCCAGTTGGCAGTGGCTAAGGCAGACTGCCTTCACCTTCTTTCTCTGCCCTTTAAGGTCAAACACAGGAGGCCTCCCTACTTTGCAAGTCAGAATCATTGGTAGTCCATGTAAATGCCTTCATCTTTATGCTTTGTTTTGATAAATTGCACATAACTACATAGTTTAAGTATAGTACAATTAAAAATCAGTGTCTCCAGGTTGATCAGCCAAGTAGCTTATATAGTGACCACGACAATTTGTCTGGACTAGAAAAACTGAGCTTTACCTCAGCCATACTGCTGGGATCCTCTGAATTAGATGAAACTAAAACAAGAGTAGCACAAAACTACCGAGATTAAATATCCAGCCTGTAAAATATTTTTTGAGGCAAATAAAGATGATTAGTTTTCCTTTTGATAACAGGTAAGATAATGATGTCTCATGATGTAAAAAATATTAGATATCAAAAATACGGGACAATATCACTCAAATATTATACTGTGGATCAGGGCATTTATTTATTTTTTCTGAGAAAAGTAGTAGTGATCATAACGCATCTTATTAAACTTACCTTAAAGGGAAAAAAACAAAACTTTTAGAGAGCAAACAATTATTGGGAGAAAATCAAGCCTCAGATTTAAAAAAAAAAAAAGTACTTCTAGGAGTATTTAAATCCTTTTCCCCGTAAATAAAGTACACTTTTCTTGGTGGCAAAAGAATGAAAATTAGCAGCTTTTAGCACACAGAACCTATAGATTGTTAGTATAGATAATGTATTATCAGGAAAGATGGGAGTCATAAGTTACTTTGCTCATAACTAGGCTAATACCTGTTTGAAAACTATAGTAAGAAAATATATTCTGAATGCAAATTGTTTGTCCTGATAGCTTTCTACTATGTGCATTCTGGAAGAAATCTGTTGCTGTTTTTGGCAGTCCAAGCATACATATTAGAGACAGGACAAGCTAAGAGTTGAACAAGTCTGCCTCGGTTTAGATTTCCCAAGTAATATATTGCCATGGCTAGAATATTTGAGAAACTAATCGAGCCTGTGTCTAGCTAGAAGCGGAGCATTTATTTGTACATGAATGGTATTTTGGGGGGAAGTCAAATTACAGAATCCCTACGGCCATTCTTCCTCAGCGTGAAAGGTTTCAGATCATCAGTTACTGCTACTTGGGAGTCTCCTGCCCACAGCCTGGAGAACACGAGCTTAGCTTGAGTAAGTTACCGCCTATCCTGAAGATGTGATATATTAAATGGAAATGGATGTAAATAAAGTTCCATTATCTCATTGAGCTGTTTTATCTCATTTTATTTTGTGGGGCTTTAAAAAAAAATCTAGAATTTATGCAAAATCTGAATACAGATCAATGAACCTTCAACACTGCTGTTTATTAATTCCTCCCTTGGCCTATCATTTTCCCCTGGTGATTACTACCTGTCAACGGAAAGGCTTTCCCTAGAGAAAATGTACCATCCAAACCAAGTTTCTATCAACAATGAGCACTAGATGTAAAGGAAATCTAAACCACTGCTTTCTACCCCTGTATTGCAATTACACAAAAGTCTCATATGATAAAAGTTCGTGTACATATTTTGATGTAGTAAACACTTCTGATATGTGCCTCCAAATTATTCAGTACTTTGTTTTGAGACCAAGAACATAAGGATTTTATTAAAAATACCTACTTCTGGAGGATGCGTTAGCCCTGTCTCCCACATGTTTGTACATGTCTACAAACTGTATGTGTTTAGAATAACATATAATTCAGATCCTTAGCCATCAGACACTACACTTCTGTATAGTACAGCAGGAAAGTAAATATAGTTGAGAATGACCTTAAGTTTTTCTGGCTACTTACAATATTATAACATCTTTATAACACACACCTCATAGAAATTTAGAGCAATAAAGGCGCTCTTTGGTTAGATAGTGGTTCTCAAGCTTTAGTGTGCTTCAGAATTTCTTGGGGGAAGCAGGTGGTTAAAGACACAGATTGCAGGGCCAGCCGAGTGGCTCAGTTGGTTAAGAGCTCGCTCAAGAGTTTGAGCTCTGAGCAACAGCGGTTCAAGTCCCGGCCCGAGCTGAGCAGCCGCTGAGCTGCCAACAGGTGGCAGGATGGCTCTGCTGAAAACAAACAAACAAACAAAAACACAGATTGCTGGCCCCATCCCCAAAGTTTCCGATTCAGTAGGTCTGGGGGTGAGGCTGAAAAATTTGGATTTCCAACAAGTTCCCAGGTGATGCTGACGATCCGGGAACCACACTTTGAGGTAAAACCACTGGATTAGGTAAATGCTATTTTTACACTTAGTATACAGAGATTTTTAGACCTGGCTGCACATTACAATCACTGGGGGAGTTTTTCAAAAATACTGGTATCTGACTCCACTACCAGAAACTCTGACAGTCTACTGTGGTACCTAGGTGCCAGTATGCTGTAAAAACTCTTAGGTGACTCGAATATGTAGCCAGCCTTATGAACCACCGAGTAGAGACTGCTAATGAGGCCAAGAATCCCAAGTTCTGGAGAGCTTGTCTCAACTGGATAGTTCCATCTGATGTGCTAGTTTCCTATGGCTGCTGTAACATATTACCACAAATATATTGGCTTAAAACAACATAAACTCATTAGCTTACAGTTGTAGAGGTCAGGCATCCAAAATGGCTTGGCAGGGCTGCTTTCCCACTGCAGACGGTAGAGGAGAATCCATTTCCTTACTTTTGTCTTCAAGATTCTGCCTGAATTCCTCGGAATCTAGCCCTCCGGCACGGCCACTTCTGCTCCCCTTTTATATGTGATTACACTGGGCCCACTGGGATAACCCAGGCTACAAGCAGATCCTTTTGTAGCGCTGTGCTTTATTGTGCTTCACAGGTGCTGTTTTTTGTTTTTTGGACATTTTTTACAAACTGAAGGCAAGACCCTCCACCTGCAAAAAGATTATGACTCTTTATTGTGATACTTTATTACAGTGGTCTGGAACCAAACCCACATTATCTCCGAGTTATGTCTGTCCTCTCTCCAGCTCAAGATCCTTAATCACAGCTGCAAAGCCTCTTTTGCTCACGTAAAGTAACAGATTCACAGGTTTGGGAGAGGCATTATTCTGCCTATCCCACTAGTCTTTCTGGATACAGAAATTTCTTTATAAAGTCACACCCAGTATCAAAATAACTGTATAGAGCAATCTTAATATTGAAAACTAAAAAAAGAATTGCTGAAAAACTACCCCATCCCTATTCAAGTAAAAGACTGGAGGTTTATCTTCTGGACACTGTAATAGGATATTTGGAGTGGGAGACACAGGCAGAGTTGAGGGACAGTTGTACTATTGTAATAATAGGATTGAGTGACCCAATGCTGAGACCCATTTCCCCACCCCACCTTCTCCCATGAGGCTCCCAGATCCTTATTCTCCAGGGAGCTTATTAAACTTGTCTCTGGGGAAGCAGATCAGCTTAAGAGTAAACACCCCTGATCTTGGAAATTCCCCCCAAAAAACATCTCAACCAGATATCCCTTCAGTGAAACTCAGTCTGCAAGCCCTTCTGAGCTCAGAACTTCAGTCAGCTTTTTGATATTTCACTCTTAAAGAAACCATCGATCTAAGGAAAGCCACTTAACATGACAGGGATCAAAACAAAAACAAGAAAAAAGAGAAACTTAGAAAAGAATATAAATCATATCCTCTGAGAAATAAGAAAATACATTCATGAAATAACAGAATGCTTGAAAAAGGGAACATTCAGATCACAGGAGAGCTTTAAGAAGTTGAAAATACAAGAAAAATGAAAAATTCAATAGAAGGGTTTGAAGATAAAGCTGAGGAATTCTAGGCAATAGAACATAAAGGCAAATAAATGGAAATAAGAGGGAAAAGAGATAATAAAATTTGAGGACTAGTCCAGCAGGTCCAATATTCAAATCTGGAGTCCAAGATCAGGATAGGGAGAAAAAAAATCAAAATTTTCAAGAAAATTTCCAAGAACTGGAAAATACGTTTCCAGATCGAAAGGGCTCATTAAATACCCAGCACCATGGACAAAAAAAGACCCACACAAAGCACACTATTATTTCAGAATACTTTTATTCTGATATGGTTGTGGGTTTCAACAAAAAAATGTGGGTCACAGAAGACCAGGAACTAGAATGGCTTGGACTTCCAAAGCTTCAGCTTGTAACAGAAGTCAGAAGACCATGAAGTAATGCCCTTGAACTTCTGAAATAAAATGATTTCCAATTCTAATTCTATACCCAGCCACAAAGTGTGAGGGTAGAATGATGACACCTTCAGACACGCAAGGCCTAAGAACATTTACCTCCCTAGCACTTTTCCCAGGAAGATCTTGGAGGATGGGTCCACAAAACAAGTAACCGTAAGAGGAGCACACAGCATACACTGACTGATACAGGGTACCCAGAACAGCAAAGCAGTGAAGTCACACTCCAGTGATGGTGAAGAGAACCCAGAATGAAGCTGGGCACCAGGCCTAAGGGGTGACCACCTTATTTTGGCTTCTTTTGAATGGATAAGAATTTTTATTTATTTTTTGGTTTTGGATAAGAATTTTTAAAAGTAGTAGATATATGCTCTGTAGAAACAGCTGTTCATTGGTACTTTTAACCTTCCCTGAGATTGTCAAACACATGTAAGATGGTGGTGATTACAATAAACCATCTTTTGAGACAATAAAATGAAAAAAAAGAGAGACAGAGAGATTAGAGCCAGGCAAAAGGCTCACAGAAGCGACTTTTAAAGATGAAACTAAGAGCTGCAGGCGCCGCCATCCTGGACCATGCCCTTGCATCGGCAGCCTTCCTCAAAGAGCCCGAGACTCAGAAGGCCCGGACTGCAGCCCCAAGCCTTCTTGGGGGTCTGGCTGATCCTCAGGGGGTTCATGGGCAGCCTGCTGGCGGTAGGGCTGGAGGGGACAAACCCCACCCTCAGGGTGCGCGCCAGGGTTGGCAGCTTTCTTCTGAATTGAGTGCCCATGAGCCTGGTGGTCCAGAGGTTGTGTGGAGGGTTGATGCCTCAGAGGCCCCCGGGAAGATGGTTGGGTGTCAAAATTTATGACAGAGAACTTAACCAAGACAGGAATGGGAAAGGCGTGTGGAAGGTCTCCCACCCATGTCATTGGGAGAGCCTAGAGGAAATAGGGTTAGGGCAGAGTTCCCAGGCCTTGACTGCCCCTCTCCTTAACGTCCTCTTCCCCTCTATAAAGTACTTCCTCCATTTTCTCCAAGCAGAAACCCCCACCAGGATGGGCATGTCACATCCCGGACTGAAATCCTTTTTCCCACCCCCCCAAATAAATCCTTTTTGTTGAGGAAAAAAAAATTAATAAACTACCTGATGTGAACAAACTTTTTGAAAGAGCATTTGAAAATAATATAATAAAAAAGAGAAAAAAATCTCCAAGGAAATCATGTCCAGAAAATGAAATTATCTATAGCATACTTCAGTGTTTCTTAAACTTTAATGTGCATAAGAATCACCTGGGAATTTTGTTAATGTATTTGAATTTTGGGCTGGGGAAAGAGATTGTGCATTCTTCACAAGCTCCCGCACTTTTTTTTTTTTAAACTGGGGAATTGGGGGATGGGAACAGCGTTGGGGAATCAGGGAAGGGGAACAGACAAGTTGCTGTCCTTTTGTTCTTCAGCCTAGTTGTGGAGGATGTCACTTCACTGGCCCATGTTGATTTGTGATCATTACGCTCTTCCTGGCTGAGGCAGATCAGTCGCCAGCCACTGGACAGCCGCTCACGGCAGCTCACGCTGGCTGCCGGCCACTCACAGTAGCTCACTGCAGCCTATGCTGTCGCTGGTGACTCACGGCAGCCCAGCTCCAGGTCGAGCTGTTGTTCACTGTTAGATGTAGAGGATGCAGCGTTGCTGGCCCTCACGTGGGATCTGAACCGGGTCCCTGTTGCTCAGAGCTCGCGCTCCCAAGCCAACTCTTAACCAACACGCTACTCGGTCGGCGCCCTGATCACACTTTTGAGTAGCAAAGGTACTAATGGCTCAGCTACAAATAGAATATATGATAATAATGCAAACTATTAATAGTCATTAAAATTCTGAAATATATTGGTAATTGGCAGGAGGGAAGATGGGGAGCAGGCATGCATGTATTGGGGGTAAAGGAAGGAAAATTAAATCCTCTCAGACCTAAAATTGAAACTATTAAAACTAGCTGTCTCTCTAAATTATGTACAATATTGATGATAAAGTCCTTAAGAAATGGGCAAAGGATGTGAACATAATTCATTGAAGTAAATACAAATGGTATTTCAACATATGAATGCTCAATCTTGCTCATCAGGAAAGACACCATTTTTCATTTGATTGGCAAAGTTCAATTTTGCACTGGTTGCAACAATATGAAGAAACAGCAACGCGATGTTACAGCTAGTTCCGACACCTTCCTATCCTTACTACCTCCGAACTAAAACAATTTCCGATTTTAGTCACCTTTCTGTGACAAATCTTTTAAGTTGGCTGTTCTGATATCCATCCTTAACTTTCTTCCTGGCTGCCACTACTGTCAGGACTGAAAATGCTCCATGTTCACTTTCTCAGCCTCCCTGCAGCTGAAGAGGGACATGTGCCCCAGTTCCTGACAATGAGGCTTAAGTGAAAGTTGGCTGGGGAGGGATTCTCAGAAATCTTTTGCTTTCCTTTTAAGGGAGGGGCACAGATGTGGCTGGCACAGCTACTTTTCTTTCTGCCTTAAACTCTGATGTGATGTCTGGTGCTGTATCAGCCCTTTTACAAGCTTGAGAAAACAATCATAAGGATGTTAGAAACATGACATGAATAGTAGAGTGGAAAGATATGAGCGCATCACTGAGCAGGTGAACCAACTCCTATGCTTGGATTTCATATTATACTTGAAAAAAATGAACTCCTTAAGTCCCTCATTGTTTCCTGTCACACACCAAAGACAGTTCTAAGTGATACACTTTCCTAAAGAGGTCTGCTCTGAATCCAGGTTTTGCACATACTGCCCTAATATCTATAAGTCAAATATATAAACTGCTATATACTATGTTCACTATAAAATGGAAATTCTTAGGGAAAAAAAAAAAAGAAATCCCAGTGCTTCTTCCTGTACACCAATGGATCATTTTCATACAGCCTGGGTGTGTAACACCATTTAAAGCTCTGAAAATCTGGATTCGTTTATTTAACCAATTGGAATCCTTTGATCTCAAGCAATAAAAACATAAAGAAAATAGGATTTACTGAAAGGATATGAGGTTGCTCATAGAATTCACAGAAGAGCTAAACCAGGCCTCAGGAGAACAGGAATCAGGATAGCTGAAATCTGTAGACCATGAGATATCTTAGCTCCCATAACCATCTGTACTTCATTGTTTCTACTCTAGATTTAAATTCCTGAGAAATAATCCACTGGCCTGGCCTGGCCCATATCCTGTGGTTAGGATGCAGTCCTATAACTATAGCCATGCGATGCTTAACAACGAGGTATGTTCTGAAAAATGCTTCATTAGGCAATTTTGTCATTGTGCGAACATCACAGAATAAACTACACAAAATGAGATGGTGTCGCCTACTACACATCTAGGCTGTATAGTATAGTCTTTTGCTCCTAAACTACAATCCTATATAGCATATTATTGTACTGAGTACTGCAGGTAATTTCAACACAACATTATCTGTTTATCTAAACATAGAAAAGGCACAGTAAAAATGCTGTATGAGAAATTTAAAAATGGCACACATGCCTAGGACACTTACCATGCATGGAGCTTATGGGACTGGAAGCTGCTCTGCTGAGTGAGTGAGTGAGTGGTGAGTGAACGTGAAGGCCTAGGACCTTACTGGAGACTTTAATCAATACTGTACACTTAGACTATACTAAATTTTTATTTTCTTGTATCTTTTTTTTAAGACGCAAAATCAAAGCACATAGGCTTCTGCCCTCCCCTCAAGCCCCACATTACACTGAAATTTTAAAACACAAGAATAAATCAAGTACAAGAGAAGATGATGTAATGAAGAGATGCAGTAAACACAAGATGTATGAAGCTGTTGCTGGTGTAACAAGGCATACTGTTTAACGGCAAACTTTTTTTTATAAGTAGAAATACACTCTGAACGAATTACAAAAGCATAGTAAATACATAAACCAGTAACAGTCATTTATTGTCACTATCAAGAACTGTACATGGTACATAATTGCATGTGCTGTACTTGTACACAACTGGCAGCGCACGTTTGTTACACCAGCATCACCCCACACGAGTAATGCACTATTGTACTCCAAATTTTCAACAGCTAAGCCGTCAGTAGGCGACAGGAATGTTTTAGCTCCATTATAGTCTTATGGGACCACCGTTGTGTATGTGGCCCATCACTGACCTCAACATTGGGGCGCAGTAATAGCCCTTCCAGAAGCATATGGAGTCAGAGAAGGCAGTTCCCTAGGAGGTACGCAGTAGACAAAAACACGCGGCTGGATAGGGATTCGCTTACATTTTTCAAGAACCACCACCTTCAGAAACAGTGCTTTGGAATAAAGTCAGGATCACCAACTCAATTTAGTTTCTTGAAAAAAATTGCATCTCAAGGTGCTAAAGCATAGGTAATTTTAGAACTCCAGTTAAAATAATGTTCTTAAGCCTACACAAAATAAGCAAATTTAAAACTAAACTCCAGGACTTTTCATATGTCAATAAACTAGTAATTGAACAATTTAATAACAGTAACTGATTAAAAGAATATGCTCTACAGATGAGCTGTTCATAGACCTCCAAGAGGACTGAACCACTTTTTACAGTTTTAGGCTCACACTAAACTTCCACTACCCATTTTATTCTCTTTATTTCCTCTACTCACACTGATCAGTTCACAAGCAAAAGCTACAAAAGTCAGTTTTGAATTTTATCTCATTAACTTAAAATATGAATAAAATGTGTTTCACATCTTATTAAACTCATTTATCTGAAAACATGTTTACAAAGAGGACAGATATAAGATTTCAAGTATGGTAGTTGTTCATTTAAAAATATGCTTTTCTTCCACAAAAACTGCACTGAACGGCAAAAAAAATTATTTTATACTGCATAAATGCTAGATGCAAACTTCTGATATAAATGTCACTGTCAACTCTGATGCTGAAGCTGGGAGGCACAAATGTTCACAGTTCAGTTAAATGATACAAACAAAAATCTTCTGTTTCTCTCAGATACAAATCAGAAATCTCCATTCATGTCTCTTACAGTAGTATCACATCCTTGACTCGCATACCAGGTCACTTCTTCTTCTTTCCTTTCCCTTTTTTACTTCCCTCTCCTTGCTGAAGACTTTGGTCACCACCTCCTGTTTTTTGTGTCCTTGTTTTTAACTTAGGGATCATTTCTGCCACATACAACATCACCGACTTACCTAGGAACCAGAAGTAAGGCTTAGTGTATAATCTGAGATAAGACATAGGTCATTTACTTGAATACCATAAAGCTCAAGAAATTATCACATCAAAAAAAATGAGAAGGATTTAAAAAGAAAAAAATAAATAATTGTGAAGACAATGACTCATTCAAGTGGGGGGGGGGCCTTTGGTGGAGAAAAGTACTGAGAACAATGCCGAAATATTTAAATAAACACAATCAATTTAAAATACTGAGTGTGAAACAAAAATTTTGGTCTTGATCCTCGTCATTGATTTGAAGATCAAAGGAGAATGTATCTAAATATAAGAAGTTGGAAACAGTCAGCATACCATTGTAACTTAAACTATGGAAACTCAGTCTTATAACCAAAATCCAATGTCATTAAGCTACAAAAAATGTTATATGTTCAGGTGACTTATGAGTTCATGTACGCCTGCTCTACGCACCAACCTCCTCCTCCAGCTCCAGTAGCTGCTTTCCTTACCCCAACACACCAAGCCCCTCAGCTTTTCTTTTTACTTTGTAACTATTTGGTTACTGGAAACAGGATATAACAGTATCTTTCCAAATATAATTTTTAAACGAAGTTTGTTGTTGCTTTGTCTTTCTACTTTTAAGAGGTAGTCTAGAAAGATGTCAAAAAGGAGAAAAAGACATACTAGAATATACACATCTGTCATTCCTGAGTCAGAATCTTAAATTTCTAGAAATAGCTACCAAGTTTTGTCAAATATCTGACAAATTTTTTCATATAGAAACTAGCCTATATTAATTCAACTGAAAACAAGGTGTCAGTTTTGTGTTATGTCAAAAAAAAAAGCTCCATTAAAAAAAAATATTTTTTAAAACGAAAAAAATTCTGAAAAGAGTAACATGTAAATAAATACTCATCTTTTCAATACCTAGATTCAATATTTTAGAGCTCTGATGTCCAGGTTTGGTTAGTTATTGTTGTTTTTTAAGAAATAAAACACTAGGGATAATGCTACAGTGTTCTTTGACCATAACCCGGCCCCACTCCCCACTCCTTGCTTGCCATTAGGTTAACTACTATCTTAAGACTGTGTTTTCTTATTTTATATTTAAACTTAAGTGGTATCACACTGTGCATATCTCTTGTTTTTCACTAAATATGGCTTTTTAGATGTACTAGTGATAGAAATTATAAGATGTGAGGATGTCTAGGATCTGAAACTTCTAACAGCAAAGAGAAGAGTGGGATAGTGATTACCAGTGGATTGGTTGATTTCAGCAAATACATACACGAAAGCGAGAAAATGGAACAACACGTGCGGCCTATAACATGGCAATCACACCCCTGGGATACATGTCAGGTACATTCTCACTTAGGTCTGTAGGGGATGTGCATGGATGGTCTTTGCACATGTACACAGTGGTCATTATGGAAGGGAGGAGCTGGAAGAAATTTAGGGGGATGGATAATTAAAGAGGAGTAAATGTATTCTATGACACACTGGGCAGCAGGAAGTAGGAAACTGAAAAACAAAATAAGTGAGAACTTAGAAAAGTGGCAACAGAGAGAAAGCAGTTAACATCTGACAATTTAATAATTTTATATACTTAACCTGGGAGCAATGATAGACTTCCAGAGGTCTATAAAATGTTCACACAATAATTTTTTTGAAGAAACCATTAGTAGGTTTCATTACACTCTCAGAAGTCCTTAACTTAGAAGTTGGAACCACTGTTTACCTCTCCATCAGCAGCAGTCCTTTCTCAAATTAATCTGTGGAACACAAATTATGGTTTTTAACTTTCAAAAGAGCAGAACCTTTTCTGCAGTGTAGAGGAATAACCTATCCCCAAACTTCATTCATTTATTCATTAAAAAAAGCTTACGTGATGGGAACTGGACAAGACAGAGGCTGCCATCTTCCTCTTTGAGCTGGACCCGAACTCTGCCCCTGTACTGAACATCACGATTCCATTCTCTGGAGTACATTTTATTTTTCTATCATTAAATAAATAAATAAATAAATAAATACAGCCTTTAAGAAAGTTATTACATCAATGAGATGAATATGGAAAATAGTAAAGAAAAAAACCACATCATACCTCAAGAAATACATTAAGTCCAACTGCTGAGCACACATCTTGAATCTCGGTAGCTGTAGGATTTTCAACAGCCTGAAGAGTTAAAAACAAAAACACTTAACAGCTCATGCAGCATTATTTACAACAGCCAAAATAACGGAAGCACCCTAAGTGCTCACCAATAGAAAACTGGATTAAAAAAGATGTGGCACATATGTACAATGGAGTATTACTTGGCCATAAAAACCAATGAAATTTTTTTTTTTTTTACCAATTTGGGGCAACATGGATGGACCTGCAGTGTATTACGCTAAGTGAAATAAGTCAGACAGATAGAGACAAACACCATGTGATTCCACTTATATGTGGAATCTTAAGAACAAAACAAATAAACAAAACAGAAACAGACTCATAGATACAGAGAACAAATTGATGGTTGCCAGATGGGAGAAGGGTTGGGGGACTGGGTGAAAAAGGGGAAGGGATTAAGAAGTACAAATTGGTGCTTACAAAATAGTCATGGGGATATAAAGTACAGCATAGGAAACATAGTCAACAATATTGTAATAACTACGTATGGTGCCAGATGGGTGCTAGACTTAACAGCGGGGTCACTTTGTAAATGATATAAATTTCTAACTATTATGCTGTACATCTGAAACTAATATAAAACAATAGTGAACGGCAATTGTAACTGAAAAATAAAAATTAAAAAAAAACACACTAAATAACTTAGTTTTAAGTGGATACCGCAATATTGTTGTGTAAATCATTTCAAATACTATGATCAAAACACATACGAAACCCTAGGTTTCCTTTTCTACTAGGTAGAGTTGTTTCCATTGTAATTAAAAAAAAAAAATGCCAGGAATACGGTAACTTGATTCATACTTGTGTGTCCATCTCTACATTCCAACAGAACATAAACTTCACAAGGTCAAGGCTATTTTGTTCACCAGTATATTCCCCAGCACCTGACATGAACATAGTAGGTACTCAATGAATATTGGTTAAACAACTATTACAGATACAATCACTTTAGAAAATTGTTTGGCAGTATCTACTAAAGCTAAATATATGCACTATTATGGCCCCACAATTCCACTTCTAGGTATGTATTCAAGAAAAGTGAAAAACTATGTTCACTAAAAGACAAACTAAAGAATGTTCACAGCAACACTATTTATAATAGCCCCAAATCAGAAACCCAATTATCCACTGTAGAATGGACTGTGGTATATCATACAATGCAATACTACAGAGCAGTGGTTTTCAGCAAGGCCATTCTGGCCCCCAACTGACATTTGACAATGCTTTGGAGACATTTCTGATTGTCACTAGTAGGTGGGGGAGGGCTCTGGCATCTAGTGGGTTGAGGCCAAGGATGCTGTTAAACAACCTAAAATACACAAGGCAGCCTCACAATAAAAAATTATCTGGCTCAAAATGTCAACAGTGCTGCTGTTGAAAAACCTTGCTACAGAGCAACGAGAATTAAAGTATACTCAAAAGTGTGGATAAATCTCATAAGCTTAAAGTTTGGTGAAAAAAGACAGACACAAAAGCATATAACGTATAATGTCATTTAAATAAAATTCAGAAACAAGCAAAAGTAATCTATGGTGTTGTGAGTCAGGACAGTGAGTATACGTGGAGAGGAGAGTGACTGGGAGGGGACATGAAGGAAACTTCCTGGGTGCTGGTAATGTTTTCTATTTTTAAATTAGGGTTTCTATTTTAAATTTGGTACATTGGTTACCCAAGTGTACTCACTTTGTGAAAATTAACCAAAAAATACACAAGATTTATGTATGTTTGTATATGTATGCTATACATCAATAAAGTTAAAAACAACTTAACTATTCTCCAAATTATGTGAGAGCTTGCTACCACAGGCCTGTTAGAGTGGCTTGATGTCAGGCATTATTCTGAACTACTGCTTTGGCATCTTTCTATTTTACCCTGAGGCGGCAAAACAGACTTTCCTTTACACTTTTAAGCAGCAAAGTAGGAGACATTAAATAACATAAAAAGTATTCATTGCTTCAGAACAAGTTACCTTAAATCTGTCATTAGATGACAAAATGTAAGTGATTTGTAAAAAACAGAATATGACACCGATTTTGAAAATCAAAAGCCTCTACAAAGACCCTTCACTTAGCATTAGGCACTTACCTAATGCCAAGTAACTTTTAAAGTAACTTTACCCATCTCAAAAAAGAAAAAAAATAATTGAAACAAAACTAAAAGTCAGCACCTCTGAATTTTCTGCAAGTCTTCTTTGAAAACTCAACTACATTACGGACATTGTACAGTGGCATAATTTTGGTTTCCTTAATCAAGGAGTGACTGTCATAACCCTGGTTTAAATAAACACAGTGCAAACTCTACAACCTTCCCGTTCCCTTTTCAAACACAAGCTCATGAAGAATCACTTTGCAAATTCCTTCAGCTATGAATCAGTGCCTTCCTGGTTTCGCCATTATTAGGAAAAGCACCCCAATTCTTGGCTACTGTTTTCCACAACCTCTACTCCCCCAAATGCAGTAAAGAAGCCTCTGTGGCCTTAATAATAAACCGTCTCCCAATCCCTCAAGAACCAAGGTGCCAATCTGCTTACCTTATTTATGGGGATTCGCCTGCCCTCCGCGATGGTCTTCTTGTTATTTAAATAAGCAGGGTATATACAAATAAACCTGTCACAGAAAAAGCACAGCAAGTGTCTCTAGAGCAGTATTTCCAAAACTCCATTCATTCATTCATTGTTATCACAACTGCCGGTACACCTATACTATTATTTGCATAATGTTTTTTTCTTTAAATTGTCTCCCTTTTATTTAACTTACTTAAAAAAGAAACTTTAAATCACTACCTTTGACGGAAAAAAACAAGTTGCTAGAGATTTTTTTTTTTTTTTAAGAAACGATGTCGTAACTGTTCAGTTAGATAACAACTGCCTATCAAAGGTTCTTGAGTGGACCCCGCTCTCTTAAGGCCTCCGGTGTCAAAAGTACTGAAAACTCTAAAAAATCCAAACGAGCCTTTCTGAACGTCCCAATGAACAGAACAGAGTTCTCACTCTGTGACTGTTATTTAATGCCATGTCCACGTAGCATCCAAAATCCTCCGTCTCACATACAGGTAAACACTGAGCTACCTAAAGTCGGGATCCCAGGGACCCTGCGAGGAGCCAGGCGCTGCCGGCCTTCGGGACAGACGACCGCTCGGAGAGGCGCAGAGCCTGCCGCCCGGCCGCGCTTCACCGGCGAGCCGTTCGCGGGAGCGGGGGCAGCGCAGCAACGCGCGGGCTCGGAGCAAGCCCCTTCCTTTCTCGGGACCCACCTGTCCTGGTCGGCGGGGGACCGCGCCGCGGCGCAAGCCATCTCCACCTGTGCCCACACGGGCAGGGGACCCGCACCAGCCGAGAGACACACCAGCCGGAACTCGGGGTCGAGATTTCCCAGCTACCCCGTCTTCCGGCGGAAGTCCTGCCTACCGGGACGCCTACACGCCCGTGGTGGTTCGCTGTCCGTTTGTTCCGGCACCTGTCGCTCGTCGCTAGGGCCCTTAATCTCCTACGTGGCATTTGGCTCTCTCCTCTCGCGATAGGATCCACGAACGGTCCTGATTCCTTTTCTTCTCATATGTCCCCAAAATGAGACACTGGGGGTGCATGCGCCGTCGCTAAAATGGGGTTAAATCTTCATGCCGCGCCACGTCCAGGATGGTGCTATCTACCCTGGGTAGTTCTGAGCAGGCTGTCGGCGCAGGCAAGAAAATGTGCTTTGTGTTTTATCTTTATCCGCTCCTGGGCCCTGCAGCTTGCTTTCAACTTGGCAAAATGGATTTTTATAATTGTGGAACTAGCAAAAGTCTGGCACTGTGTTTCAGTGAGCCGTATAAAATGTTAGAAATTAGACTATATACCTTTTTAAGCTGAAGATCATCCTCTACACTAAAATTCACTGTATTTTTGCATACCTGGGGTTACTTGCAAAGCCCTGTTTCAGCTCTTCCGTCCTTCAACTAAACACACACCTTTATTCCTATTTTAGTAGCTGCTGTTTATTCCACACCTACAAAGGTACTTTTATAAAAAACAAAACAACAAAAAACGGACAAAGTAAGGTAAGTATTCTCTTTTACAGATGACAGAAACAAACAACAAGCCCTCCAAAAGCTTAGTCTCTGATGTTAGGCAATTTCCATTGACGCTAATGATGGCTGAGCATAGATGCCCAGCTAGTCTGATTGGAAGCCCCTGACTTTTCTCCGTGTCTTCATTTCCTGCCTCCCAGTCCTCTTTGTAATTTATTATTACCGGATTAGTTTGGTGCTGGTGCAAATAAATAAGTCTTACGTCTTTCTAAATTGCATGTGATTCCTTCAAAAAGAGCTTCATGCAATCACCAAACCAAACAAAACATTCAGAGATGAAGTGAATCCAATCTTCAAAATACTTAGTTTATCTGCTTTAGGATTTTGCTTTCATACTTTAGTTGCATCACGAAAATTCAAATACTTCTTTTCAGAAAATTAACATTTTATATACACACATGGAAAAAATGTGAAATGAAGGTAGTCTGAGGCTTTAATATGGGTAGTACTACTTACCATGGAGTTGTTTTCTTAGAGCCATGTAAGTAAGAGAGACAAAAAGACCAATATTAAAATTGTTACACTTCCTAATATTTTTAGTGCTATTCTATGGTAGATCCATAGCTCTTATTTAACGCTACACTGTTGTTGAAATATTGTACAAGTACAAAGAAAAAGGGGAGTTGAATGGGGAGACAGCAATATTGCTACCATACTGATGATTAAAGAAATAGTAACCAAATATAAAGTTTTTAAATGCTTATGGAAAAGCAGATTGAATTAAAGGAAGATGAAGTTGGATATGGGAAATTTTGGAGATGATGAAAGGGCTTCAGAGATCGATGGCACTTGGTTTCAAATCTAATTTTTACCAAACGTTCTTTTCCTCACGCCACTAAATTCAACCTATCAAACTTCGTTGTGGCTATTGTGTAGGGATAGGGTTCACAAGGGTGGAAGAGAGAAGGAAAGGTGGACAAGAGAAATTTTCCTAAAATAGTTGAGTAAGAATTGAAAACAGGAGGAGGAAAGGAGTTAAAGAAGAGATGTGATGTATTTGTGTGTGTTGGTGGGAGGGGACTGCTGGAGGTCTAAGTAACATGACGTGAGTTTTGACCGAAAGCAATAAGGGGAAGAAATTGGTGGATTAGATAATATCTGTGCTACAGATCACTCATTGGCCTCTAATCCAGTAAGAACACACTGGGAAGTTACTATGTGTCAGATACTCTGAGAGGTGCTAGGGATACCAATAGATAATAACTCTTGCTCAAGTTTCTCGTAAGCGTAAAGGATGAGACTGACATGCATACAGCTATAGCAGGACCATCCCAGCCTGGGCCTGAGTTGAATCCATCAGGGAATTCAGGCATGCCTCGGTCTATCTGGTTAACTAATGGGGATAGTCTGCCTACTTCACTTGCCTATTGCTATGTAACAAAACACTCTAAAACTTAGTGTTTTAAAACAAAAACAATTGTTTATGTGCTCATGAAAATGCAGCTTGAGTAGGACTCACGAGGAATAGCTTATCTATGTGGCATCTGCTGGAGCCAGACCATCCAAAATGACTTCTTCACTCTTATGTCTCTGCCTCAGCTGGGATGGCTGGAAGAGCTGAAGGCTAGCTGGGCACCGCCCTCTCCCTGTGGTGCGGCCTCTCCATGGCTAGGCTGAACTTTGACACAGGTTCTCTCCTTGACCAAACTTTAGACTGGCTCCTCTGAATCCTCCGACCAAGCCTTGACCTTGGCCCGTTCCATCTTCGCTTGCCTAGCCCAGTTTTAGCAAGAATCCTGCGAAGTGTATTGGAGTTCTCCAGAGAGACAGAACAAGTAGGATATGTAAGTTTGTTATAGAAATTGGCTCATGCAATTATGGAGGCTGAGATATGCCACAATATGATATCTGCAAGCTGTAGAATTTATAGAGTTCCAACTGAAATATTGTATTTCTGTTTTTACAACCATTTTAGCCACTGCATTGCTAGGGTTTTTACTGGCTATGCTGCCCCACATAGGACCTTGACTTCTCACCATTTTGCTGCCTCTTTTTCCTTTTGTCCTTCCCCATTTCTGCTCCTCAGCCCCCCATTCCTGGAGTACCCCCAATAATCCCAAATTCTTGCCTCTTAAGCAAACCTATGAAATTTTCTCTGACTCTTCTTTCACCTAAAATCCAGGTTTAGCTTTTTGGATTCCAAAATCCAAAGGACCTTCTGAGAATCTTCTTTAAGATTCACCATTTTAAGAATGAAGATGTGGTTTTAAGTAACAACTTTTTTTTCCTTAAACAGAAATTTATTTTTTACAGTCCTGGAGGCAGGGAAGTCCTCTTGCTGTGACTTCATTTCTGTGTGCAAGCAGGGGGGGAGAGAGAGAGAGAGAGAGAGAGAGAGAGAGAGAGAGAGAGAGAGATCTCTGATGTCTCTTATAAGGACACTGACACCAATTCTATTAGATTAGGCCCTCATTCTTTTTTTTTTTTAAATTGGGGATTTGGGGGGAGAGGCATTGGGGCATCCGAGAAGGGGAACAGACAAGTTGCTGTCCTTTGGTTCTTCAGTCTAGTTGTGGAGGACGTCGCTTCACTGGCCCATGTTGATATTATCATTGCGCTCTTCCCGGGTGAGGCAGTTGCTCACTGGCCATTGGACAGCTGCTCACGGCGGCTCACAGCAGCTCATGAAAGTGCACGCCAGCTGCTGGCCAGCCCCACTGCAGCCTATGCCATCGCAGGCGACTCATGGCAGCCCAGCTCCAGATCGAGCTGTTGTTCACCATCTTAGCTGTAGAGGGCGCAGCGTCACTGGCCCTCTATGTGGGATCTGAACCAGGGCCCTGCTGCTCAGAGTTGGCATCCCAAGCCAACTCCTAACCACCGCGCCACTCGGCCGGCCCTAGGCCCTCATTCTTATAATTTCATTTTACCTTAATTACTTCTCTAGAGGCCCCATGTCCAAATATATCCACACTAGGGTTTAGAACTTTTGCATATGAATTTTGGGGGCACACAAGTATATATGTACACATACACACAATATATTAAAAGTGGACACTTTGGTCAACATTGCTCAAGCAATGGTTCGCCGTAATCAGAAGCGTCTGGATGCTGATGGTAACCACTTTGAGCACCTCTTGTAATTGCATAAGTCAAATGTGACTTGTATTCATCTTTTGTTATTGGTATATATTACAATTTTTTTCCTTTTTTATTTTTTTTAAAGATTTTTTATTGGGGAATTAGGGGGAAGGGAACAGCGGTGGGGAATTGGGGGAAGGGGAACAGACAAGTTGCTGTCGTTTTGTTCTTCAGTCTAGTTGTGGAGGACGTTGCTTTACTGGCCCAATTTGGCACCATCATTCAGCTCTTCCCGGGCGAGGCAGATCAGTTGCCGGCTTCTGGACTCATGGCAGCCCAGCTCCAGGTTGAGCTGTTGTTCAGCATCTTAGCTGTAGAGGGCAGTGTCACTGGCCCTCATATGTGGGATCTGAACGGGGGCCCTCCGGCATCCCAAGCCAGTCCTTAACCATCGCACCACCTGGCCAGCCCAATTTTTTTCCTTTTTTAAAGTGTGTACACATTTTTTTTGCACCCTCTGTGTGTGTGTGTGTGTGTGTGTGTGTGTATATATATAGTCCTTTTGTATATAGACTAAGTCATCTGTCAAACACTTCGCAGTCTCACTGGATCCATGGTTTGTGTCAATTTTTGTATTTGTAATTTTGTTTCATACATTTGATGCTGTATCATCTGACATTTAAAGAAAGCATCATAACATGTTCATCTCTTCATTCTGTTCAATGCCTTTCATCCTGTATCACACTTTGACATAAATTTGCCATCAATGCTTTCTTGCATTTGTCTGTGTAAGTGTGGTTTTTTAGTTTTATCCATTCTCAATCATTTTAAGTGTGCCTTTTGTTAATGACATATAGTTGGAGGATTTATTTTTTTACTTGGCTCCAATCTGAGAGTGGTTTTCTTACTATATGCTTAATCCATTCATTATTTGGTAATACTCGTCAGTTTATGCTTCTTTGTGTGGATAATTCTCCCACTGCCATTTTTCCTGTTCTTTGATATTTTGTTCAAGTATTCCTAATTGTTATCTTTTGGCAAGTGATTTGGATGGGAAGTTTTATTTTTTTAACATTGAGGTTACCACTAAATTAAAAGATTGAATTTGTATTTTTCTAAGTTTAAAATAAGATAGTGTTTCTTGACACTGCCTACGTAGATTGGAAATTTAGCATGCTTTTACATTTTCCTTCTCTTCTAAACATTGTTTCTTAGTTTGGGTTGGAATAACCTGGAATTTAAGATGATTAAAATTAAGAATTTCATCTTTTCAGTTCCTTGGATATTCACATTGAGATTCATTATCAGATTTACAATTATTTACACATTTTTCCAGTTCAAAAGTTTTATTGCTCAAATTGTTTCCTGAATGCCTTTCAGTTTAATTGCTTGGGCCCAGGAATATTGAAGTAGAAATGTCATGGTTTCTGGTTGCCCCGTGCTTTTAAAATGCCCCTCATAGATTTGGGGAATTCATGTTTTA
This sequence comes from Hipposideros armiger, assembly GCF_001890085.2. Lineage (NCBI taxonomy): Eukaryota > Metazoa > Chordata > Mammalia > Chiroptera > Hipposideridae > Hipposideros > Hipposideros armiger. Next base: position 1,418,424 of record NW_017731646.1, on the reverse strand, counting down.
TGAATCCTGCACAGGCATGTGCTCTGCCAATCATGTCCACCCAAGCAAGACTTCAAAAGTGAAGGGCTGAGGAAGCAAGTGTTGGGTGTAACCTTATTTTATGGCCAGGATGTGTCAGAGGGTTCCGGCGTTCGGGGGCAGCGACTGGGTGTTGACTGAGGCAGCCTTAGTATGGTTTGGGTACTGCTTCCACTCTCTAGATTGCAAGACTGATGTTCCGGCCCTCATTTAAATCCTATGAGCTACCTAGTATTCTTTAAATAAAAGAGCATCTTGTCTTTTAGAGAAGGTTTTGTTGATAACTATAATAAGAATTGTGTAACATTCAAGGACTTTGAATAAATTAAAGTCCTTGCATTGTTTCAGAATTCTTAGGTAATATTTCTATTCCCTTCCAAAAGCTGCATATATAGTTCTATTGTTTTGCTGGTTTGTTTGTTTTTTTTGGGTGGTATTTTGTATTGCAGAGAAAAAATCTGATGCCAGCATTTATTATTATTATTATTATTATTATTACTTTTGTAGGCAACCTATTCCTCTCTTCCCACAGATCTTTTTAAGAAATTTTTCTCTATCTTTGAAAAAAAAAAACCAAAAACCTCACAAAGATGTGTCTAAATATGGTTTGGTTAGTTCAAGTTACTTCAGGAAAAAAGTGTGTTTAGAGGCTCACAAATGCCTCAATACAAGGAAAAGCAGAAACTAGGTCTTAGAAATGGTAGGGACTGAGGTAACACCAGGAGCTAGTGACTCTCACCTTTCATTTGCTCTCTATACCTCCCTCCACTATCTGTTCTTTTCTCTTTCTCTATTGGCTGGCTGGCTTTCTCTTAGTTTTAGCTTCATGATGCCAACCATAATAACCCCAGCCTTAACTCTAAAGAGTTTTCAGTTCCAGCTCTCAATCACCAACCAGAAATTTACTTTCTGACTCTTATTTCAAATTGGCCCAGTCTTTTTTTTTTTTTTTAAGCCAGCTATACAAGTCTTCAGCCACTGGGCAATTGATGATGAGTCTCCCCTAGGCCAAGGGGAAAGACTGGGTATGTGGTTCAGTGACCAGTGAGGCTAAGTGTTTGGATTCCAAAAGGTGGTATATGTGGGGCAGGTTAATATTTGGCATAGTTCTAAATACAGTGTTGCTTTATATTCAATGGTCACCTTCATTATTAGTATGCAGTATGAGTATTTTTAATTTAAAAATAGTAACAATCACATAACTTCAAGAAAATGAGTGAATAGTCACAAATATAAAGAATTATACTGAATATCAGAGGAAAGAAAGTGTATTTAGCACCAAGAACAATATTATACACATAGAACATACAGGTTGAAGGAAGTATCAATGGCCTAACAAAAAAACAGAATATAGTTTTATAGACCATGTAACAGAGTGAGGGTAATGGCAAGAAAATGACCTGGTGTTCACAGAAGTCAAAGTCCATAGGTTTCAACACTACAAAGCAGTATTTTACAGTAGGCATAATATGAGGGATATATGCTTATTAGAAATTAAAAACTAATTTGTATACTCTATTTCAGCCCCATAACTTTTGAAAAATTTTTTGTTTGGTAAATTTTAATGATTTTACTCAAATCTTTCATCTCTTGGCAATTTATTTTACATTTCTGGCACTCTGTTCTTTTCCTATCATAGATACAGAGAAACCTAGTGATAACATAAATTCAGATATAGTGCAACTGGCTCCCATTCTCAGTAACAGATTCATCCCTTCACCTAACCTTGTGGTAACATGAATTGTATTTTACAGTCAATGTTTTTTTTGGACTTTACTTATGGTCCTATTTGATCCTTATGAATGTTCATCTTTTATTTCCTTCTCATTAACATTCCTTTTACTGCCCAGGTAACTTGTAAAGTTTATTCTTAAATACCAATCTGATTTGCCATAGTTAATTGGTTGTCAATCACTCCTACTGTTTATTAACACATTGGGCACATTTTCCTTTCACGCGAAATCAATCTTCCCTCATTTGAAAGTTCCTTTTCATAGTCTCTTCTTATTGCAAATGCGCATTAGACATTTGCTGAAATTATTGCCTTTACAATAACTGTTTTAAGGGAATGTTAGCTGATCCCTCAAATAGTCATTATGTTTAGAATTACCTGTTGAGGCAGGTCTGGTAAATCTGTCCACTACTGGGAGTTGAGATGAGCTATATCAGGTTGTATAGCTGAATTCAAATCTTTTATGCCTAAAGGAGAGAGAAGTTTATTTGTTGGTATACATTGTCAGGTTAAAGGTTCAGTTGTTCAGAGGACGAACTGCTAGAACTGAAGGCAATCACTCAAGGAGCTTCCTTGTTATAACTTAGGGCAGTAGTTCTCAAAGTGTGGTTCCAGGGCAGCAGCATTACCTGCGAAACTGTTAGAACTGCAACTTCTTGGGCCCTACTCAGAATGAGAGACTAGCGGGGTGTGGCCCAGCTATGTCCTTACAAGCACTCCTGGTGATTCAAATGCACTCGTTTGAAAACTGTTGCCTTAAGATTTATTTGCTGCAGTCCACAGCTGGATAGAGCACTGCCTCCTACTTAACAGGCATCACAACTAATCCCCAACACTGAGCTCAGTATGCCTTTTGGAAATAAGAAGTAAAAACTGGGACTGTCTGGCCTGCTATGTTATGGCAGCACCCTGTGAACTTCTAGAAGTAGAACTGAGATTTGCCCCTTCACTAATTCTCTAATGAGAGGGGCTTATAGAGCAACTTTTCCTTCAGTGGGCAATGTAGACTGGCGCCTCTCCCAGTGGGTGCTGCCTACAAAAATTTCTGAGTTTTTTGGCATGTGGAAGGCACCTTTTGTTTTCATTTCCAGCACTGCTAATATTTTTCCTTACTTAAAAAAGGCCTTTTTTTCCTTACTTGAAAAGGGCAATTTTATCCTAATTGGCTACACCCCATCTCTTTCCATAAAAATATTTGAAGTGATTTATAAAAACTGAAATGCAATTCAGAAAAAATAGAAAATCATGACCAAGAGGAAAGAAATATGACCTATATGCAAGTAACCCTGTTGTATAAAGCAGATCAAGAAAAATATAAACAGAATAAATTAGTATTATTATTCACAAACTATTTCATTCAGATAAAATTTGACAAAAATTTAAATGTCAATGTATTCCAAAGATCAGTAAATTGAGGTGTTTGCAAAGTAGTGCAGTGGAAAGAGTATGGGCTATGGAGTGAAATGCCTTACTTCAAATCATAGCACTTTACTGGCATTTTAGTTAAAAAAAAAAATCAGCCTCATTTCCTGTGATCATCATGGGTAAGAGGTAATTAACTACATGATGTGATTTCAAGGGCACAAGATACATGTGCTTACTCCTCTCACCCTTTTCTCAGTGCCCACCATACCTAAGTATCTTTTTCCTTCTACAAATGCAGAATGCATGATTAAAAATAAATTTTCATTTATTCAACAAACGTATTTATCATCATCCTCACCCTCTGATCTTTTAGAACAAACTGTGAGAAGAGATTAAATTCCATTTGTTAATAAGTGTATCAGTTTATCTTCCTTCATAAAGGAGGATTTTCCCTGACATGTGAGGAAGAGGGCACTTGAATGCACCCCACAATTCTACCCATCAAAAACAGTTTTCCTTAACAGGCAGGGGGTTTAGTCGTTTGGCTATCCTCATGGTATTACGTCTACCTTTGATACTCCATGTGATCTGTTCTTGCTGAGTGTGGCAAAGTGCTGATTATACTTGCTTGCTGGAAATTTGCTGTAACAGTGATAAAAGCTGTTCATTTCAGGCTAGGTAGCCACAGCGAAAGATGAAGGGACAACAGTTACATTCTCCCATTGGAAGAGACTACTTATACTCAAGAATAACTCATTAATTTTTCAAGTACAGAATTCTATTAAGAGAAATGTTTTATGTGGGCCTTTTATGTTCAATGCCTAGTTTGTGCGAGGCAGTTGACATTGCTGTTAAATGAATATGTTTTAAACCAGCTCCAATAGAGTAAAGAAAAAAAAGTACAAGTGGAAAAATATTAAATATTAGGAAGTGCTAATCACATATAAGAAAAATAAATTTCAGGAATGATTCAGTGCCAATGCATGGAATGGTTAAATGCCAACAGTCAGCTTCAATTGTTTTTATTACAGTAGGAGGAATTTTACTCTTAATGCATAGAAATTGAAAAAAAAATTACATAAGCTTTTAAGAGGCTCTTTTGACAATTATTAATACAAATGTGAAATAAGACCCTTCAAACAAATACCAATTTCAGTAACAGTTTACATACAGCAATAATTTATTCTGAAATGTTCATTTAGTTTCTGTTGAGACACAATTCAGGTCTCATTAATAAAAGAGCAGCCATCTCACCTCAAATACCAGAATATACAAGTTACAGCATAGCAAAAATTCTACCTACTTTCAGATAAAATCTAGTTCAGGTAAAATAGTTTCATTCAATGTTTTACAGTTAACACAGATTTTTTTTTGTATTGAGCACAAAAGAGTGTAAATTGTTACACTGTAGCTATCTATATGCACACCATGTGACCACAGAACTGTTTATTGAACCATCAGTTTCATTCATGCAGTAAAGCAAAGCAGGCTGGGTAAACTTGTTCATCGGGAACCATATTACTGTGAATTTCACAGCCACATGATTAATTATGATGTTAGATGGATTCACAAGGACTAAAACAGAATGGTTTTTTGCATAAATACCAATTTCTCCCTGATGTAAGTTTAGTCAGTTTATAACCTAGAATTGATTGATAACAGCAATAAATCATACAATATATCATATCTTCTATCTGTAGTGTTCATTATTTTAAGACAAGCAATAATTAAAGGATAATGGGATGGGATGCTACTTAAATACGTGTAAAACATACTGTACAAATATACTTGGCTTTACTATTTTCTTTCTAACTATAAGAGTGCCTCCCAAAATATGACCAGTGAAGACAAAGTATACTATTCAAATATGGCTTCCAGAACAAAAAACCCTCTAACAAGAATCAAACCTATTTACAAAACTTTCAGTCTTTTAAAGTTTCATTTGAAACAAAATTTCTACATAGCAGTTGTAATTAACACATACTTTTCTTAGTTTCATTATTCCAGCTCTTTTAAACAGACGTCACAAGGTAAGACCCAGAATGGCGCTTAGGGCTTTGAGTTCCACTGGATTCTGTGCTGTCAGTTTTGGAATCTCGTTTCTTTGTGTTGTTATTCACTGGCGTAGGGATCTGAGATGGCCGAGCTGAAGTGCTGTCTGCGCTGCTTTTCCTAGGGCTTGGGTTGTAATTGAAAGGAGTCACTCTGGCAGCAACAGTCCCACTAGGTGAGCTGTGTTTGCTCGAGCTGCTAGAACCGAATGGGGTACGCTCAGTTATGGAGCTTTCATTAGTCTCTGGCACGGGGGCAGGATTACTTGGTGCTGGTTTTGCTTCAGTTCCTTTTTGATCTGGGGCGTCTACCTGAATAAAGGAGTTCAGGCGGTTTTCCAAACCCATGGTGCGCACAGGACCACTGCCATTACCCACATTTTGTTTTCCCTGATTATCTTTTGAATCTTTAGCGTTTGGCGTTCCCTTTTCTGAAACACTATCAATCACTGGGGGAGTATTTCCTGTGGGAGACCTTCCGGACCTCGGGTTGTTAATGGGGCAGTCCTCAATTCTGACCCAAACGTCCTCTGTTTTAGAAACAGCAGGTGCCATTTGATAAATTAGAGTCTTTGATTCAGCACCATTGGCAGCACCTGAGGAAGACGTCTGAGAAGTACTACTTGTGGGAGAAATTTCATTTTCTTTTATTTTTCTCCATGTTCCCTTTGTGGATACTTGGTTTTCTTTAGTTTGTTTGGTTCCTGAAATACAGTTCACATGTTTTTCATCCTCACTTTTTGCTTTTTCACTGGATTCCGAAGAAGCAGAAAGAATTGAGGATGAACTTCCAGTTCTTCTCCAAGTGCTCACTCGAGGAAGAGAGGATGAATGTTTGCTGTGCTCACGTTTCCAGGTTCCTGATCTATTGATGGGGAGTCTGGAAGGGCTTTCAGAATGGGAGCGTGCTATATCATGGCGCTTTGCTGGTCTTCCATCGTTATACTCTATGGTGGGACTGAGATTAGGTGGGAGTTTTCGCCATCCACCAGCCAGAACAGATGGAGGTGTTGACAGAGACATATCAGGAAGGGAGGGACTTAAAACTGGAGTCTGTGCCTGGGATCTAGTGGGAGAATCTGGTCTAGAAGATGGAGAAAGGGATTCGAATGAAGCAGATTCCTCCAATTTTCTCCTCAGGGTTGGGCTTGGAGCTTCTTTGATGAAAGTTGACTGGCGTACTAATACAGGTCTCTCTGACCTATCAGATTCACTTCCACTTGATTTGGTTGAAGGCATTCTAGAAAGTTCTACCTTTTTATTGGATCCATTGCTATTAGTCATCTGATTTAGTCCTTTGGAGGCAGACTCACTTCTTGGGATACTACTGCCATTTTTGGATAAACCCGTTTGTTTGGTTAGGTTCTGCTGGCTCATCTGTCTGCCTGGAGACGTGTATGACATTTTCCCAGAACCCGAGGACTTAGTTGAAGCAGTACTAGGGGATGATGTCCTTGGCAGTTGAGATAATTTGTTAGGAGGGCTTATTCCATTTCTGCCAGGAGAAATTGAGTTTCGCCCTGGAGATTGCATAGGTCTACTTAATGGCTGCTGGGCCGGTCTTGAAGGAGTGGAGTCTCTAGATCCTGATCTGGAAGGCCCTTTATTTGACCCAGCCTGTTGGGATGTCTGCCTGGTAACAGGGCTTAATTCTGACTTCACTGATGGCTTGGCTCCTCTAGGAGAAGTGGTGGCTGTCTGACCCTCACTAGGGCTTTTAGAGGCTGGAGTCTTCAGGGGTGGGCCTTTTTTAGAAACTGGACTTGTACTAGAAGAGCTATTTCGAACTCCTGGAATGTGAATCATTGTCCTCCCTCGGGAGATTGAAGGCATGTTTGCTTGAAGGGGCTGTTTCATTTGGCTTGAAATTTCCGAATTAGATCGAACTTTTCCAGTAATCAAACTCTTATAAACTTTTTTCCCTCCTTTGATTCCTTTATTTTCAGATTCTACCTTTTTAGCTTCCAATGTACTTTTCTCCCCAGGTTTCAGAATTCGTGGGCCTTTATTACTTGTAAAGGGTTTTTCCTCTTGATCAGGTGTGAGATGAAATGGTGATCCCAGCGAGATGCCTGATTTCAGTGAAAGGATGGAATCCGAATCAGATGAAGCTTGTCTAGATAAACAGGCAGCAGCAGCAGCTTGATGTAAACTACTCACTATGGAATTTGCACCTTCCTGAATGGCTTTCCAATCAAAATTTTCTGAATCAGGGGATAAACCGTGTTCTGAATCTGGTCTCTGTATATCTTTCAAATCAAGTGTCAAATCTTCTGCTAATATCCCGTCCATGTTTCTGGGACTATGCTTTTCATTATCACCCTTGAGTCTTGAAGGCTTTTTCTTTTTTGGCATTGCAGAGCTTATGCATTCCTGCAACAGGTCATCTTCAGAATCAATACTGAGAGAACTGAGAGAACTGTTTCTTGAGAAACAGACAGGTGTGTCTTCAACGTGGAATGATTTAGGAGCATAGCCGGATGCCTGAGGTTTTGGCTCTGCCCGTGAGTCAGGGGGCTCTGCCTCTTTGATAGGTTCATTTTCCTTGTTGTTGTTGTTTTCTTGATCAATGTCACTCAGGGAACTTAGAGAGGAATTTCGAGAAAAGCAAACTGGAGTATTTTCAATAGCAAAATTCTGTAATTTTTCATCGGTGGCTGCCCCCCTGTCTGGTATGTCTTTGGATGCCTGGGGAAAAGCAGACTGCTTCTGCAATATGGGTTTAGGCTGTCCTCGACTTATTGGATGTTTTGTCACAGCTTGTGTCTTATTAGCTGATTGTTGGCTTGAGGTTAGTTCTATGTGGCTGGTGACTTTAGCTTCTGATTCCTTATTTTCTTTCCCCTTTCTTAATTCAGCCTTTTCCCTGGAAAGGTCGACATCATCATCATCAAAATCTAGAGAACTCAGAGAGTCATTTCGTGAGAAACAGTATGGAGTTCCCTCAATAGGCGTGTAATGATGAGGTGAATCAAAAGTAAAACTTCCTCTGACTCGATCTTCATTATTTGGTAGCTTATCATTGAAGTCCTTGGAATTATTTTTCAAGTTCTGTTTCTTTGAATCTTTGTTGTCTGAAAAAGTTCTCTCAGCATTTAAATTGTTTTTTGAATCTGTATTTTTTTTTACACGCGTCCTATAGTCAGGATTTTGTGGCATAGGTTTTACTGGCGAAGTAGGTTTCTTTTTCTTACCATCTAATTGGTTCTTGTTAGTTCCAGATGAGGACATAGACGCTTGTTGGACCTGGTCCATTATCTTCTTCACACGGAAAGGCTTGTGACTTTTCCCTTTGGGCATGGCAGAATTAATGCATTCTGCAAGAATATCACCTTCTTCTGTCTTGCTGTCATCCAGTTCAGGTATAGTTATAGATGAGGTTTTTCCTCTTTGAGCCTCGTCTGTACTCCTGCCTTCTGTAGGAATGGTATCTCGTTTTTCAAATTCACCCGACTGTGCCCCTGCTCTAACCCCGTCACCAGCAGCTAACTCATTAGGAGGGGACTCTATTGTTAGGTCACTTAGAGATGTCGCTGTGGAAAAGTTTATAGGTGTCCCTTCTACACAGTACACTCGTGGCATATCATCTCCTGGTGTAAAGCTAACATGCTTTTGTGCTTGTATCCTGTTTTGTGATGGCAGGAGTTTGTACACGGGCAGCTGACTTGGTTTCCTTGCTACAGGTGGAGGTAATTTTGTAGCGCTCTGGGCTGGCTTTTTGACTTTGCGTGAAGATTTTGTTGGCATGGCAGAAATAATACATTCTTCTAGTATTTCAATATCGTCATCATCTGAATCATCTAATAGGTCTTTTTCAGAATCAGTAGGCTTTTCTGCCTCCTTTGCCTGGTTTTCATTTGATTCTTCGGGCTGCTCAGATTCTGTTTCATTCCCATTGTCATTTTCCTGGACTGGAGGCATTATTCGTAATTCCACATCCTTTTGTATAAATGGCTCATCGAGGCTCAGAGCACTCAGGCTCGAGGAACAAGAAAATCCATCTGGAGTGCTTTCTGTGGCAAAATGCAATAAAGTGTCAGCATCTGGAAGAACCTGGACCCTCTGAACTGCAGCGTTCACAGCAGCTTGCTTAGGTCCACTTTCTCTTTTTTCAGCATTTGGAGCTTTATTCTTAGGCACCTCTCGTTTAGCTTGAGCTGTTTGAGGCGGCGGCGGAGGAGGAGGGGTTTTACTTCTGCTTGGTGGCATGGTTTGTCCGGGGCTATCTGGGAGGTCACTGGGGCTTATAATGCCACTTACCATTCCACTGCAGGGTTCACTCTGAACGGAGCTGGCAATGGAACGACTCTCAAAGCTATCAAGTGAACTGACAGACGTACATCTGCTAAACATGAGTGGGGTCTCCTGAACATAGTGCTCGGGTGGACTTTTAGGAGTCTGGGCACCACTTTTTGATGGAGATTTGGCCCCTGAACAAAGTTCAGCAGCTTTGTGCCGGGGCGGTTCTGAAGCCAAACTGGAAGCCTGGAGTCTGCTGGGTTTGGTTCTGCTGTGCTGTGCTGTGGTTGGGACTTCACTCACAGAATCTTCAGTTGATCTAGTTCCACTGTTTTCTTTGATTTCTGCTATTTGTAGTGTATTAACAGAATCTGCTTCCTGTGTTGTTTGATCACATCCTATTTCGTCTTCAGCTGATGACAAAGATGATAATGAACTACACCTTGAAAAACATATTGGGGTGTCTTCCACACAGTAAGTCTGTATTGTTTCCTGGTTGATAGACGGAACTTTGCAGGAGCTGGCCTTTGGAGTCTGACCACTTCTGCTTTGGGCAGAACTCGGGTGGAGCTGATTCTGCCTCTTGGCATTAGACGAAGGTGTGGATGTATTCTCACTGCTTGAAGAGAGGTGTTCAGTTTTAGTGCTTTGTCCAGATGAGCTCTTCGAAAATGAAAAGGATGGTTTCTGTGAGGAAGGAATGTCTGTGGCATATTTTAAACTGTAATCAATGGGCTGATCCACATGATGTTTTTCCTCATTGTACTTTATGCTGTAGTTTGTCGGCCTCTCTTCCTCCTGCTGCTCTTCCTCAGAGTAACGCTCGCTATAGTTGGTTGGCTTATCATCTTCGTAGTCATCTTCCTGACACAAGGACTGGTTGACATTTTGATTAATTCCATGATTAGAACTTACTCGATTTGTTTCGGAACCACTGGCTCCTCTCGACCTATATGGGGAAACGCATTCTTGCTGTCCAAAATGTGGCTGGAACTTGAGGTGTTTATCGTCAGTGCTCTCAGTGTACCCGGGGTAGGTTGTGCTTTGACTCCTGGATTGTCTTTGCTCACTCTGTTTCATTTCATCTTCTATTATATGTTTGGGTCTTGCCCATCTTTCATTTTGTGAAGGACTTTGCCTTCCGGAGTTCAACTGCTCATCTGAATATTTAAGACTATAATTTATTGGTGTGTCTAGTTCTCCATCATTATCATCCATATGATTTGCACTGTGTATTTTATGGGCTAGGTCAGCTGGATATTGACCATAGCTGCAAAATTTACTTTCATCATCTTCAGAATAGGATTCAATTGAAGGTTTCATTTGACCTCTTTTACCATAACCATCACTACTACTGACACTATTTAAACTGTCATTTGAAGATCTCTTATATTCCAGTTTGGCATAAGGCATAGGACATGTCCTATTTGAATTTTCTGACTTAGTGAAGTTATAAGTGTTTGAATGTGTGTGGGCAGTAGAGCTTCTTCTGAGTGCGTTCCTCTCGTCTGTCCCACAGTGTAATTCTGTAGCAGACCCAGAACTTCTGTCGTCCTGGGAGGTGTGGATGGCTGACACTTCTTCCATGACTTTAGCAATCTGGGCCACAGTGGTGGATATCTGCAGGCCTCGCTTTGAAGACGTGCCTGGATTTTCTGTTGCTGGGTGGTAGCTGCCTAGGCTCATTCCTCGCTCTCTCTCTAAACTTCTGTCTTTTTCAGAACGAGAGCTATCTAAACTCCCCCTTGATGAAGAGGAGCTGGGCAACACTGTAGTATTTAAATATGGTGACAGGACAGTCATGTTTCCAGTATTAAAATTGTCTGACCTATTATCATCATGTCGATTGGTATCAAAAACATAGTCACCGTAGAGATTTTGCTTGTGTCTTTGCTTACTACGATGAGATGCCTTGGGACTTAAATTGTCAATATTGTCAAAAGTTTCTGATAAATGCTGAGCATCTAATTCTGCTTCTAGGGCTTTCTGTTTCCTGACATGAAGAGATGGCAAGCTTGAACCAGGAGACATAATATTGGCATCCTTATACTTTGCAGGTCTATTTGCCATGAGATTCCGTAAAGCAGCGGCACTTCCCATAGCAATCATTTTGTGCTTTGAATGGATGAGGTTCTTGAGCATGCTGACAGCCCCCATGTCCCATAATGCCTCCTGGTCTTTCGGGTTTCTTGCTGAGAGATTCCACAAGGTTCCACATGCATTACTGACTATTGTCAAACTGTGAGATTTTAAGTGTTGTAATAAGGTTTGCAAGCAGTTGTTCTCTCTCAAGATTTGCCTGAAATAAAAACATAAGAACACAAAATTAAGGTCAAAATCTGTTTCTAGTAACAACAAATAAAAGGATAGAAAACAACTTTAAAGATAACTACTAAAACTTATTAACAACAGGCATAATAAAATTATACCAAATTATACTATAAATTCCAGGCATTCCATAGCTCCATTTGTTGTTCATTTACTGTTTATTGTTTTAAAGAACTCATCTGTCAGACTAAAAGAAGTGTAAGTGTTAATTTTAATTCATTCTACATTTCCTATTCTGAACTGATAACTTTTTAGATTTTTGTTGAGCAGATACATTTACTTTATTTACATGGTGACAGCATCCCAATTTCATGAAATCTTATGCTGAACAGGGACTTTGTGGTAATTTAATCAATCAGTAGATCTTTATGTAGTCAAGGAGCACACGCTGGCAGTGCCTAGATCAGCACACTGACTTTTAGAGTAATCTCTGTATCTCTGGCTTGATTTTGTGATACTGCTAAGTGCTCTCTGACAAATTGTGTGTATAGTTGTTATTTCTAAAAATAAAGCAAAAGAAAGGTTTTCAAAATATTTAAAGGTAACTATGAAAACAAGGGTTGAGAATCAGCACAATGAACTCTGGGACTTGAAGAGCTACAGCTGTTCAATGCAAGGAAGGCTGAAGTTTAATGACAAATACTCAGCTTTAGTGGGCTTTCAAACTGACTGGCAAGGGTGTACAGTAAGCTTTAACATGGTGGTCCTCTCAGCGGTCCTGTAGACACCCGGGTGCTTACTGAGTTCAAGAAGTCTTCTTTGCATTTTTTATTTGCATCAAACACTTAAAAGATATATAGTCTTTATAGGTTCTTTTACTAAAAGTACCACATTGTGCTTTTGAAAAGGAGAGAGGAACAATGCTGAATAAAATGAATATGCTGTGAAAGATACCCACATTTTGGTTGACATAATACAGACACCAAGTTCAGAAAATGTGTGCCCTGTATCTGAGGTGCTCTCTTAGGTTTCACAGCGCTAGTAGACTGGATGAATGGCTGTTGGCTAAATAATAATATTGATGTTAAAACACCATTAGAAAAATGTAAACCACTGTACTCTCTGGATCATACCCACAGGTTTTATTTTTGTTTTTGTGACTTTAATTCTTTCCTCTACATATGAGTTATAACTCTCAGCTATCATTTGTTTATTTCTGGACATCTTTATGATACTATGAAATTTTATTAGAATAAAGACATTAATGAGTGAATTAGGCATTAACAGTTATCTTTTCACACAATTTGGCTTAGAACTTACATAATTACACAAAACACTGCTTACAAATGGGTCTTTCTGAGGGAATGCATTCTATACTAATTCATTTATAAGTAACATAAAACTCTATTTACCTGTGGTCCTCATTTGTAGCTATCAAGCTGGACACATTCCGTAATATCCCACCTCCACTTTCAATAATGGCTAAAGTATTTGTCTGGCTCCGGTAAGTGAGAGTGCCAACCAAAAATGCAAGTGCACCATCTACCGCACATATATCAGCTTTATTCTCAGTGCAATGTGCTGATAAATTCCATAAGGCACTCAATACGCTTTTGAGGGTTGATTCCTATTAAGAAACAAATGATGTGTCATCTAATTAGAGTTGGAATTTGTCTCTCATAACTTCCACATTTACTTCTGTGGAACAAGTTACTTATTTATTTTTAAAATCTCCCCTCCTGCTCACCCCATCACTGGTAAAGTATTAGGAATTCCCCATTTAGAAAAACTTTCATAAAATACCAAATGGAACTTAAGTCAGTGATATCCCCATAAACAAGTAAAACATAATATTAAACTAATGACCTTTATGAACATTATTCTAAGTGTTTAGATGGTACACACATATCTTACAAAAGCTTATATTAGAACATGAAACAGAACTGATGTGCATTCTGAAAAGCTAACATTTTCAGGATAACAAATACTACAAAAAAAACCTCTATATGCTGACATGGAAAGATAGCTAAGAAGTGTTACTAAATGAAGACAGCAAGTTGCAGGGCAGTATGTACAATATTCCGTTTGTATAAAAAACACATACATATTTATATGTAGTTGATTCAAAAGTAACAATATAACTTATTAAAAAGAAAGCATACCGGAAAAACTCCAATTCTTAAAACTCCCAAAGAAACAAGGTAATTACAAAAACCAGAACTCCCTGGTATAATATCACAGTAAACTGTCAAACTGTAATTGCCACAGAAATACTCTGTATATACAATTAAGGGTGTCTGGTCAAAACCTGCCATGATCCTGATGCCAGTCTTTCCTCTTACTACACACAATCAAGGAATAAACATCCATTAGAAATCTACTCTATGCCTATCACAATTAGAGGTACTCCAGAGGATACAAACATAACAAACTGATACCTTCTTTGAAGGTGCTAACAATTTACTTGGGGGTGGGGGGGGGTACTGAAGAACAGAAAGAAGAAGGGGGAGATCAAACGCCATGCTGGGGAATAGTAGGGGGTAAGGTCGGAGAGGTCAAAGAAAACCTTGACTGTCACTGCAAACATTTTGGGCCTAACCCAACAAATAGCTACTGTAGTCTCTTCATCAGGAAATCAAATGAATGAAACAATCTAAGGAACAGGTTTAGATACTATTTGTGAGGAGGCAGGGAAGAAGTGCTTTCACCAATCAAAATGGGAGAAGGGTAAGAGCTCTCAATTTTAATTACACTGTGACTGACATAAAGGTGGGACATCCGAAGTATGCTGAGAACAGAAAAAACAGCAAGAGTTTAGAGGAGTGAGCTTTTAAACTGCAACTGGCCCAGAGGGAGAGTTAAAGTACGAAAATAGAAGGTGCTCTCTAGAAGACTGCATGCCGAGGGCCAAGGGTTTTGTTTCAAAGAAGTTTTATAGTTAGAGGAAAGAAGTGACTAGAGGTTGAAAGTGCAGGTGGTAAAAACAAAGGGAGGCATTTTAATAATGTAGGTATAGGTAGAAAATAAAAATCCAAGTTAATCTATTAATCTTGATTTTGTTAGAAGCAAAATTAGGAGGGACCAAGGAAGGTATACTGGTTAAGAAATGGAGCAAATGACTTGTTCAGGGTCTTGGTTATCACAGGAAAAAAGAGTAACTGCAGGAGTTAGAAAAAGCAACAGAATTTTTTTTTCAATTTTCAAAAAATTGGGTTTCCTATAAATAGATGAAACATAAAAGGCATTCTCTTCTATATCCGGTAGAGAAGATATAAAAGACAAGAGTAAGCGACTAACATCTTTGAGTGAACAGCAGCCCTTGGGCACAGACTGTGGGTGAAGGAAAGGTTCTGTTGTATAGAAGAGTAAGAGCCTGCTGACTGAAGTCCAAATGATGCACTACATGGGGACTATGGAAGGCACTTCTGATTCTCTTGGTAATTAGTAGTAAATGAAGTTGAGAAGGAAAAGATGATGAATTAAAAAGAGAAAGAGAATGACTGTTGCATTGAATGAAGAAAAAGAGGGAACAAATAAATTCTAATACTGCTAACCAGAAGCAGGCCAAAACCTGAATTGGGTATTATTGATTTCCGATTGGCTAGTGTTTCCAAGATTGGACTTCCATTTAAAATTTACATATGAGTTTAGGGGAGAAATGATCTTTAAAATACCACTCTTCCTTTATAAGAATAGGGTATGTCTTTCCATTTATTATGGTCTTTTATGTTCCCCAGTAGGATGTGTTTTTTAATCTAGCTTTCTTGGCTTTCAATTAGTCTGTATGTAAATCTCTGAGGTCCGTGAGAGATAATTTAAAGTCATGAACATTCAGCAGCAGTATAAGTTCCCATAATACATACGAACACATTAGGTTTTTCTGAAAATATACATGGTTAATTAGGAGTCTTAAAGTGTGCACAGTACTAATTTTTTTGGTTTAACTTTATTGTGGTACAACTGGAGAATAATAAACTGCACATATTTCAAATGTGCAATTTGATCACTTTTGATGGGTATACTCATGAAACCGTCATCACTCCAATCAGGAACAAACATTTGTTTCATCCTCCCAAATTTTCTAATATCCACCCCCTTGTAATCCAACCCTAACCCCAGGTAACTACTTATCTGTTTTCTGTCATTATGGATTATTACATGTATCAATAGTTCACTCTTCTTATAGCTGAACAGTATTCCATTGTGAATACTCCACAATTTGCCCATTCCCCTGTTGATGGACATTAGTTATTCCTAGTTTTTGGCTATCACAAATAATATTTCTGTGAACATGTGTGTTAAGTCTTTGTGTGAACATACATGTTTGTTCCTCTTGGGTAAGCACTTAGGAGTAAAATGGCTGGGTTGTAAGGTAGGCGTACATTTAACTTTAAAACACTGACAAATGTTCTCCAAAGTGGTTATACCATTTTACATTTCCACCAGCAGTGCATGAGAATTCCAGCTGCTCAACAGCCTTGACAACACTTGGCCAATCTTTTAAATTTTAACCAATATAATACGTGTGCTGCTATCTCATTGCAATTTTAATTTATATTTCCCTGATGACTAATGTTGAGTATCTTTTTAAGTGCTTATTGGCCATTCAAATATCTTCTTTTCTGCAGTGTCAGCATAGTGTTTTTCCAATTCAGTAGCATATTAAAGGTATCTTTATGCGGACCCTAAGTATATCTGACTATTATCTTTATAACCAGTTATTTAGTTAAATACATTCCCTATTTTTCATAATTTTTCTTGGGTTTTCCAGGTGATTCTTAACTGGGGATAATTCAATCCCTCTTCCTTTCTGGGGGATATTTAGTAATACCTGGAGACATTTTTGACTTGTCATGACTGAGTGGAGGGTGTACTGACATTTAATGGACAAAGGCTAACTATCCTACAAGGCACAGGTTAGTCCCCCAAAACAAGGAATTATCTGGTCCAAGATGTCAACAGTGCAGAGTCTGAGAAACCCTTACACTAGGCCACCACACAATCTCTTCCATCTTTATACTTTAGGAGTTTGGAGTAGTCTAGAATAAGGATTGGTGAGATAAACAGGTCAGAAATTAGGGAACCTCAGGGATGGGAGAGGGCAGCAAAAAAGTATCCAAAGATAAAGTCCGTATTACAGTATTAAATGTTTTCAAAGGTACCTTTTTAACTTCCAAAGCACATTCCATCAATGCTTTCACACTTCCAACTTCGCGCAATGTCTTTTTACTATTTACATCTGCTCGCCAAGACAAATTCCTTAGAACACTTGCAATAACCTGCGAATGAATCAAATTTTTGGAATAATTTATATATAAAATGGTTTATAATAGTTGCTCTTTTTAATGCTAGAGGTAAGATAGAAATCTATTAATAAAGAAATTCCTCCTAAATGCTAATATGGTGCCAAAAGGAATTTCTACAATATAATGATTTTCCTTTATTCTGGTGTTAATGTAACCATAATTGAAACATGAGATTCTAAGTACTGAGCTTAAATTAATTTAAGTCAGAATAGAAACCCACTGATATCCTAGAAAAACATCTGAAATTCTAAGTAGTACCTGCTGTAAGTCTTCACTTTCAGATTTTAGTTGGGCCACCAGCGCTCTCATGCAGCCTTTCATAGAGCATAGCGTAGCCTATAAAGTTAGATATGGAACAGAGGGTCAATAACAAGGCAACCTGAAGTTGTGCTTTATTTTTGACTACTAAACTTTAATATCAGTTTTGAGTGTCTCATTTTAATTACAGCTAATATTTCACCCGTAAAAGACTTACAATCAGATTACATAAATAAAAGACAAATACCCTCCGAATATCCTTTATCCGATATCCTTTGCTATCTGATAAAAAAGAATAAGCAAGGGTTTTAAAGTAAAGTCTCTTATTTGGATGCATCCAATACGTGTGTCACACTTGCACTGCTCATCAAGATTTTCAGATTTTTGCTCTCATTCCTAGAAACAATGTTTTAAATGCAATTACATAAATCCACCACTGTGTCCCATCTTTTGCCTTTGTTTAGTCATCAGATGACCAAATGAATAAGGATATGCCAGTGGGATATGAAGTACAGGTTTTTATTACTCAGTGTTTAATAGGAGGATGACAAAAAGCAAAAGTAGTTTGTAGAAAAGTAAATTAACTCATACCTGAGATGTCTTAAGAAGTGGATCTTATAAAACATACCTTGTTGGCAACATCTCCAAAAGTCAAGTTTGTCAAAGCCATTCCAGCATATCGTCTTAATGTAATACTGTAGTGGTCATTAGTAAGCCCATACATTTCACAGTCCACTTGCAATAATTCTGCAATGGCCTGTAGTCCCCCTAATTTAAAAAGGGCAAGAGGAAAAAGATAATAATCTAAACTAAAACAAACTAGTATCAAGTTTATAACTTAAATATTAGGAAAAAATCTCAAAGAATGAGGATACATGGTTTAAGTTTGTCTTTAGAATTACAAGCTACAAAACTCTTATAAAGGACTTTTGTGTAATACATTTAAAAAGTACAGCTGACAACTATTCCATTTTCTGCCAGTTTCTCCACCCTCCACCCCTTGCCTTGCTGAGTGAAATGAGCATTACACTTTACTGCACATACACTGTATCCGATCAACAATGAAGACTATTTTTTAACACTAGGTCTTCCTGAATGTAAGCATAAAAAGATAACATTTTTATTATTAGGGCTTCATAAACACTCTTCATTGTTGCACACTGTGGCCTAATTATTTCAATACTTTTTATCTGCTGAATAATTATCCTTAGGAATACTGAAAGTCTAAATGAAACTGCCTGAAGCAAAGCTTATTTTTTATGAAAAATGATCTGTTCAACTTGTTACTAAGTATTTATATTTAAAAAAAAATTCTTATTTTCTCTGCTACTCACGAGTGTCAACTATCAGCTACACTAGGATTTAGTATTTTCTTTGCCCTTGGTTCCCACCACTGGGTATGCTCAACAGTAGGAAGGCAAGGAGGAACATGAATAGAAAGGAAAGGGAAAGACATAAAGGAAGGGGAAGTAAAAACAAAACAAAAGGCGAAGCAAAATGGTGAGGGAGTGAACAAAAATAAAAATAAAAATGCATATGGAGGCTATTCAAAATATTATTTGTCATCAGTATTAATCATTGTGGGAATGGGGATACTGTTTTGTCACAGAAAAATGGCTCAGACAGAAAAAGGAGGATGAATAGAAATAGACAATTTTTCGATACTGTTAAGTCTAAACAGTCAGGTCATTAATCTGAGAGAACCTGTACATTTCATATTTTTGCAAATAATCTAAAAGGGTCAATACGTAGAGGAATCTACAAGTCTGCAAAACAGACAAAGTTCTATTTTGGGTCAAGAATTCCAGGCAAGGGGATTTAGCTACAGGAAAATTCACACACATTTTTATGATTATCAGAAATGACAGATGAATGTAGATAAGTGAAAATTAATTTGGTTAAGGAAAATTCAAACCATAGTTAGGGAGATTTCTCTCCATCCAACCATAATGATGGAAAAAATATTGGGTTGTCGGAAAAGTCATGATGTTTTTCTGTTTTTCGTTGCAAAAATGCATCATGACTTTTTCCGACAACCCAAAATATAGCAGTGAATAAGTACATATCAGTGAATAGTCACTGTCTTTATGGAGTTTATAGATTAGGGCAAAGATACACAATGAGTAACTAAACTGTGTTGGATTGTGTAGAAGTACAGGGCAAGATAACAGGTGGACTTAACCTAGACTGGGAGATCAAGAAAAAGGCTGAGGAAATAATGTTTAAGTTGAGACTTAAATGATGAAGGAGTATCTACAAAGGGTGGGGCAGGAACAATGAAGCATTTCAGGCAGATTGAACAGCATGTCCAAGGGCCCCTGGGCCTGAAATACATAGCAACAAGGAGAGGGTTACAAGATGAGGCTACAGAAATGGGTAGAGGCCAGATCATGCCAGACTTTATGTGCCACACCAAGGATTTTAGGTAGGGGAAGGCATAAATATATGTGTGGTCTAAACAGATTTCTATGGTTGCAGGGTGCAGAATCGATTATGACTGGAAGTTGGGAGCTAAGTAAGACAAAGTGCTGCAGAATAGCAGAAATGATGGTGGTGTGGACTGGGAATGAGAAGAGCAGTGATTTGAGATATATTTAAGAAGCAGAATTAAAGCACTCAATTACTAGTGTAGGAGATAAGTATAAAGTCATGGGTACCTTTCAAGATTCTGGCTTTAGCAACTGGGGTGATTGGAATGACATTTTCTGAGAAAAGGAACCCTGGGAGAAATAAGAGTCTGGGGATGGAGGAGATAAAAAAAATTCAGTTTGTGGCAGCTGAGTTAGAAATATCTGAAAAGCCATCTAAGTGAAGATGTCAGATGAGCAGTGTGATAGTGTATCTAAAACTCAGGAGAGAGAACTTGGATTAAGATGTACATTTGAGAAACACTGTGAGTGAGGCCACAGAGTGGAGGGTAGATACTGCCTAGGTAGAGGGAAAGGCACCGAGGATAAAGCTTCCAGGAATTCCACCATCTGATGCTTGGAAAAAGGAGGAGACAGGAAAAGAACTGAGAGTTCTTATCCAGGAGACTGACCTGAGGGGTCACTGTTGACCCAAAGACAGTGGCCCTGTGTACTGATGAGATGGCCAAAATGTTGAGTGTTATAAAGCAGACCATCAATATCAAAACAAAACACACTATGCTTTGTGGATATCAAATCCCGTCTGGTGTAGCAGTATTTGTGATAAAAGTCCCAAGAAGGCACTAAATGAGTAAAGAGTTGAGCACTCTTGTATGGAAAAACTAAAAATCTCAGGATTTGGTTCTGAAAACAAAAATTAAAGGAGGATATGGCCAATGTCAACAAAACCATGAAGAACATGGCTAATGAAAAAAGGACATTCAATAGAATTTAGGATATCAGATAGAAGAGAGAACCCTTTATGTTTTCAGGCAAATAAAAAATATGATGGAAATTCATGATCGTTAGAATAAAAAGCAGGTTGCCCTGAGAAATATTAGGATGTTTCAAGGTAATGCAAAGATGATGAGCATGTCCTTCCACATTTTTCTTGGTGCCAGTGTTAGAAAGCAGGGTCTAGATGGACCAAATACTATCAAATACGGTATCTCATCACCTTATAGATAGTAGAGGACCAATAGCTTCAGCTGACATGCAACAGAATTCTTAATTCAACAAAGATAATGTAAAGATGACACTTAATGTTTAAAGTTGTTGTTTGTTTTTACTTGGTTTAGATATTCACCATTAACATGAAATGTCTCATTCTAAAATAAATATTAGGGGCCCAACGTCAATATTCTATAGATTGGTATTTCATAAAATTTCCTGATCAGATGAATCACCGGGGTCCTTATTAAATAAGGTTCCTAGGTTCCTCTGGAAATTGTTTTACTAAGCCTGCTTGCTACAGGGACTGAAAACCTACATGGTTTTACAGGTGCCTCTGCTGATCATTATGCTCTGGTTTTGGAAATACTAATGCAAATAAACCATAAGTTCCTTGAAAGTCAGGACTATGTCTTAATCTTTTTTATATCTAGAGCCTAGAAAGTTGCTGGGACAGAGCTAAGAATCAATAAGTGTATACATCACTCATGTTACAGTCTAAAACTTGCAGAGATAGAAATTTACATGACCCTGATAGCTGTAGAATCGTCTTGTATGGACAAATGACAGTTTCAGCTGACTGGGCTTAGGGGTTTCCATTCATCTACTTGCGAAGTTTTTCCTCCTTATCCCTCACAGTCAGATACTTGGTGCTATCTTACTCTGTTTCTCCACAATCCACAAACCTTGATCCTTCTTTTGTTCCAGTGCAAAAGCAAGGCTAGGAATGAGAAGGCAATCCCTTGTGGCTATGTCCCCAGCAGTCACACCCCCAAAGGCCCCATCCTGCTCCTCACCTGAAAGCCCCTGCCCTAGCTCCTGTGATGAAATGCCCCGGGTAGCCTTCCTACCTGAAGAAGGAAGAGGAACAAATACTGAGTCTACGTTTCACTTTGAAATTCAGATGATTAATGTGTCAGTTCTAGTCTATAGTCCACTGGAACACAGGGACATTTATTGAAAAATCTTTGCGTTAGCTTAAAATTGGATTCATTTTCCTGTTTATTCATTATTTTTAACCCCCTTCCCATTATTACTAACATTAAAAAAGCCCACCCAGACATAAAATGTTCACAAATGTTGAGATTGGACCAAAGAGGGAGAAAGCTCCTAAGGTTATACTCAGTTCCACAGGAGGCTGAGGGAGGTGGTGGGGAAGGAAAGAGAATCGGGTGTGCCACTGCCGGGGCCTGTGGGAAAAGAAGCCGGCTGGAGGACAGGCCTGAAACCACAGGCGCACAGCCTCCGGAAGCAATGGCTCTGAAGGAGACAACACTCATTATGGCTGTTCAGGTTCTCTGTGTAAGAGTCTCATGACTTCGTCACTTTTAAGATAAACGATGAATGATAATGAAAAGGGTGACAGGAATACAAAGCGGGGGCTGGAATGCAATGTAACATAAACAGCACAAAAAGCCAGGGCACAGCTACACTAAGATGGGAACTCAGTGTATGGTCTTGCTTGTGGCACAACTAGAGAGACCCAGTTCACATGAGAAGGCTCAGTCAGCATGATGCAATTTATAAATACCACATGTGCAACATGAACCTAGAAATCAAAGGAAAACCGTTACATGAAAAATGGGGTGCACAAATGCAGGTTATAGAAGGATTAGTGTGTGTGTGATAATACATACCTAAAGGAATAATCGTTCCAAAATTAATGGAATGTTTCTGATTCAAATTAGAGCTATAGTAACCACAGCATAGTAACCATAGTAACCAGTTTCAAAGATACCATGCTGCTTACTTATCATGAAAGTCCAATAAAGTACTGATAACCACGAAGACAAATAAGTATCTTAATAATTCCTTCTGGTGTCCATCAGAAATGATTGAGTTTAAGAATAGTGAAGTAGCTCCACATTTCAAAACAGTTCCAATCACCCTCCCTGTCCACGGTCACACAGAGCTTGCCTCAGCATTAGGGACAAGGAGTGGCCCAGGTAGTAATTTTTCCAGTCTATAACTGAGATTTTGAAAATCCAATTAGTTTATAACAGGGCAGCAGTTTCTGTCATTGAGAAACTTTTCTCCTCTGGAAACCAGAGTTTAATTATTTGCTACAAGGATGAAGCAACTTGTTATAGAAATTAGCAGCCTTCTATTCCATTTCAACAATGATGAAGTTTTCAGTATTCTTCTATGGCATTAAAAAACATTTTTGTCTTACCAAGTTCATTCATTGCATGTCTATGCTCCTCATCAAATGAAAGTTTCATGAGAACACAAACAGCAGGACAGATCTGATGTTCAACAGGAGCTGGCACTGAAAAATGAAATTGACATAAACCATAATGCTTTGTTTTCTCAAAAGCAATGACGTTTATTATACTTAAAAAGTATGCAGGGCTCACTAACATATGGCTAATGTATAGTTTAGTGGATCAACAAATATTTGCTGAATAGATGAATAAATGCTACAAACATGGAAAAGAAAATATGCAAAAAGGGCTTTTCCTGGTTCTATAAAATGTTTACCACTCGTCTGCCCTTGACCAGGTCTGTTAGAATAAGTCCCTTGCAGGTTTAAGCTATAATTCAAATAACTTAAAAATTCCAATTAGTACATGAAACAATAGATACATTTTGGTATAAAACTGTTTAACTTATAATTTCTATTTAAAATATTGTCATGAATGTGGGTTAGAAGCCCATCTACATGTAGTAGAGAAACCTAGTACAAACCTAACAGAGAAAGTTTACTACTATATTGACAGATACTAGATAGTAAACAAAAATTTCTCAATCCGTTGAGATTTTGCTTCCTGGCAATTGTCATCAGTTTGGCTCAAATAAACTCTTATAAGCTTTCAAAAAAAAAGTGTCCAAGAAAATGTACCTTCACATTTAGTATGCACAAGGTGTCAAAACTCATGATCTGAAATAAAATTTAAAAAGCAAGTCTATTTTTCAGAAGTAACAATATTAATTTATTCTATTTAACCTGTTGAGAACAGGTTATGAAGAGCACAAAATGCTAGTCACTACATATTGTGAGGAGCCAAAGAAAACAATCTGGAAAGACAATGCTCTCCCAGTAAAGTGTCTTTTTAGTTCTCCTCATCCCCAGGTATAAAGAACTCTTTTCTTTTGTTTTCTTATCCTTGAAAATTTTTTAGATTTTAAATAAATTCACCTTTATACCTAAGCTAAAAAAAACCAAAAAATCTGCCAAAGCCTCACAGATCACACTCGCACCGTCATCCCCTCCTACTTCCCAAATCGGTAGGTTGATGCAACAGTCCTTTGTTCTGTGTGTGTGTGTGTGTGTGTGTGTGTGTGTGTGTGTGTGTGTGTGTT
>NW_017731646.1:1388042-1391296 GCF_001890085.2 Hipposideros armiger | reverse complement strand
ATATTTAATGGAAAATATATTGTTTAGTGAGATTAGAATTTCATCTTTGTCAATATAATATTAAAGTCTCTGGCTTTAAAACAACAATAAAATAATTATTTTATTTTCAAACATACTATTCCCAAGTCCTAAAATATGTTAACATCTGAGAGACACTCAGAAAGCTGACTTATCAGCACTGGATAACATTCAATTTCGATAATTTTTCCATCTACTTAAATATTTATTAAACACTCATTATGTGCAGGCTCTGTGCTAGATGCAGCAAAACATACATGAAAAAACAGTACCTGTTCTCCAAGAGAGTGTCATGCACACTGTAAGGACTCAAAGGAGGTAGAGAGACTCTACACGGGAAGTGAGAGGAGGACCTTGGGAATCAGAAAATGTTTTGTAAAGAAGGAAAGCCTGGTAAGAGTTCTGAAGGCTGGCGAGGGTTCTCACAGCCATTCTGTGGTGGGGTAGAAAGTGGAGGTGCGTGCTACTACAGGCAGGCAAGGGAGGGAGGCGGAAAGTCACAGCATGTGCTTGGGAAGTAGCACATAAGCCAATGTGGCTAGAGCTTAGGATACTTGCTGAGAAGTGGATGATGAGACTGAGATAAAAAGTATAAAAAAATATAAAAAACCTAGCTCATTTGAGAATTTTTATAATCATTATTTTCCCTTTGTATTGTGCTTCCTTGTAGAAAGAGATGTCACTTCTTTAAGAGACTGTGATGATGGAATCAGAATTCTCCACTAGTTGAATTTAAAGATGAAGAAGAATGCTTTTAGCGACTTAGCTAGCGAACACTAGAAAAGTATTCACAGTATGAGTGACCAGGTTTATAATCTTCTGTTACCTTGGTTCCCAGATGACTCGTCAGCCTTCGAGGAGCAGAGTGTGTGCTACTAGAACTCAAAACACTGGCTGTTTCGTGATCCATTCGTGCAGTCGAACCCTAGAAATTAAGCAAATTATAGATACGTAGTGTAATTTAAATGATAGATAAACATAAAGCTAAGCTCATGTTAGGGTACTCTTTGGGATAAATAGCTAAATATACCATTAAAAGTATAAACATTATAACTGCTCAAAAGAAACTTATTAAATTTTAGAGAAAAACTGAAGAAAAGAAGATTTGTTGTAAAAGAGAGCTAAACTACAGTATCGAAGTAACCAAACACTGAAGAAATTCTAAGAGTAATTTTTTTTCACACATCCAAAGACATGTAACCACATTCAGTTAAATAGAAATTGACCGATAGAATGCTCCACTGATTGATGAAATGCTCCAAGCTACCATAAAACTAACTGTGAATTCAGTATAATCCAAGTTCTCTGGGAGCTCACAGCATAGAAAGAACTGCTTGAAATTATTGAAGAAAGACATGAAAAAAATAATTGCAGTGTGATATGATAAATACTGCAGAAGAATGTATAAAATACTGAGGGAAAACAAAAAGAAACACTCGCTGCTTAGGAACTATTAAAGGCTGTATAAAATAAGGAACGTTTAAGATAGGCCTTGAGTGTAGGGATAGGAGACTGATGGAACAGCCTGTATGAAGGTATACATAAGAGAGCATGAGGGGTTCCAGCTTAATGTGGACAGAACACAAGGTACAGAGATGGAGATAAAAATTGGATTAAATTATTAAGTATCTCAGGTGTCCTTTTAAAGATGTTGTTTTCAAGCTGTGGATGCTGCAGTCACTAGACTTTAGGCAGGAGAAGGGCACAATCAGAACTGTCTTAAAAAGTGTATGAAGGATAGGATGGAGAAGTCACAGGCGGGAAATCGGGAAGAGGGTATTTTCAATAACAGTGGTTCTGAGGGCACAAAGAAGATGAGAATAGTGACTCACCATGCCCTATATTTAGAGGACAAAATCAGTTGGCTTGCTAACTGATTGGATGTGGGCAAGATGCTGGGAGTCAAGGACAACTGGGAAGTGCTGAGCTTGGATAAATGGGTAGATAACGGTGCTATTAATGGATGCATGAACCCCAGGTGATGGCTTTCAATGTGGGAACTGAGCTCACCTTGAATTCACTGACATATGGTCCCCAATACACCTGGGCTCTTATACAGCACCTGTGATCCTTGCATATCTCTAGTTAGTGCTCCTTTCTTTCCTCATAGTGGCTGATTTAGACATGCCTTGTTTTGTACACAACTGTGGCTCTTCTCCTTCCTTTACCACAAATAATTTTACTTTCTAATTTACAGAGAAATAGAACCCATCCAAAAAAATCCCCTCTACTTCTTGCTACCAAACCGATGAAATTACCTGCCTTCATAGCCTTCTCCATCCATCTTCTGCTGTTCCCTCAGAGGCATCCTCCTATCTAAGGCCCATCCCTTCATGTCTGCTCTGGATCCGTTCCCACTCCATTTCTCTTGGTTCTTTGGGATCTTAAATCTTTTTCTCTCCTGGCTCCTTCCCATAACCATACAGACATGCTCATCTTGTCCATCTTAAAAAACAGAAAGAATCTCCAAATTTTCTTTCAAATCTATACGCTGTTTTAGTTAATAGCCTTTTCTCTCTTGGGCAGACTTTTTTGTTAGCTAAAATTGCTCTCTTCTACTTTTTAATCTTTCATTTAAACCTCAACTCCAATATGATACGGTAGAAAAGAAACCAAATGCAATTGTTTTTGTAAAGATCAGCAATGAACTTTTTTTTTTTTTGAAACCTAGTGGAGTTTTTTTCAGTTCTTTTGGTCAAATGTGGGTACTGTTAACTATTTCCTCTTTTTTGAAACAATGTTATTCCCTTGCTTTGGGATTTTAGTGTAGGTCTTCATCTTCTCACTTGATAATCACAAGGGATGTAAAAATCTTCCATACCTTTCCATTATCACATTCTTCATCCTTCCCCTCAATTCTAAACCCATATAGCCTACTCGACATTTTTATTTCAATGTCTCAGACTTAACATCTTTCAACTTAATGGCTTTTTTTAAAAAGATTTTTTATTTGGGAATTGGGGGAGGGGAACAGTGTTGGAGAATTGGGGAAAAGGACCAGCAAAATTGTTCTTCAATCTTTGTTGTGGAGGGCGCCAGTCGCCATCTGGCTTCCCATTGGCAGCTCGTGGCCTCTAAGCTCAACGTGTTGTGTTCAATCTTAGTTGCGGGTGGGCATAGCCACCATCCCATGTGGGAGTCGAACCTGGCAGCCTTATTGTTAAGAGCGCACGCTCTATCCACTGAGCCATCCACGGGGCAGCTAAGCTCAAGGTGCTGAGTTCAGTCTTAGCTGC
>NW_017731646.1:1378826-1381802 GCF_001890085.2 Hipposideros armiger | reverse complement strand
TGTGTGTGTGTGTGTGTGTGTGTGTGTGTGTGTGTGTGTGTGTGTGTTCTTATCAGGTGAAAGGAAGGTCTTACCTTACATACTTACTGCTTTTGGTTCTTGCTACAGGAATGAAGTAAGTTATGTCCCCAAGGGTCTCAACTCCCATGTTCCCTGCTCCTGAGGGAGAGGGGGTTGGTGGCCAAGGGGTCTCTCCCTGATCAAACAGCTGGGTGGCTGATCACCCCCAGCAATGGGAGCCCATCGCCTGGAGCAGGAGGGTGAGTAGGAAGAGCGCTGGGCTGAGAGTCAGGAGATCTGGCCTCTGTTGCTGCTGCACCACTTACTAGCTGTGAGGCCACAGGCAAATCTTTTAGCCTTTCTGAGCCTGTTTCTTCATCTGTAAAATGGAGATAATACCTTCCCTTCCTGCTTCACAAGGTTGTTGTGAGGGCCAAATAACAGTATAACATAGCTCTGTATCCACTGAGTAGAGTGATATGTGAGTGTACAAGACTATGGCATGGTCACCAACAGCTGAAGGAACTTATGTCAAGTCACTTTCCTGAACTTCATCTATAAAATGAGAGAGGTGGGCAACTAATTGCTCAAGTTCTTTTTAGTACTATGCCATGACTCTGTCAGTCTCTCTTGATTTCCTGTTCTTTTGGGGCTGCATAGTAGTGCATATAACACATTCATTCGCTAAATTATTCTAGGGAAATATAGACTTAAACTATGTTAGCAGTGCAAATGGCTAATATGCATTTCCCTTTCCTATTCATAGACAGCACACTAGCTGAAAAAGTTTTCTTTTTAAAATCTTTACATTGGCTTTGTAACATGCACTATGATGTACACTACAGGGAACATACTTGGATTTTTGTCCTGATCCATGCCTTGTTCGTGGGCTTCCTGCCACTCCCAACAGGTTTCACAGTAAGCTCGTATCTGTTCCAAAAGATGAAGGACTCGGATTTCACGCCTGCCTCTCTTGTCATCAGGCTGTGAGTGAATGATGTTGTGGAGTGCTGCACTGGCCCTGGCCCGAGCCTCTTTACTGCCCCGAGAATTTCCCAACAACACAGAGTCTTTGTCATTGCCATGTAAAAGCTGGATGAGCAGAGGAAGACATCCAGACTGTCGCATGGATATACAGCTGTCCTGGGAGCTAGACATAGCTAGCAAAGTTCGTGACATATCATCCTTATCATGAGTACCAAGCATTGACAACAATGAATACACCATTTCCACCTGTGGGCCAAATGAGTTTAGAAACAAAATTATGACTTTAATATCTAAAAGCCAACACCAGTGAAGTGATGAATGGGATACTTATTGTAACTCATTAAAAAAACAAAAAACTTTTTCCAGGATGAAGTAATGAACATTATTTCAAAATCTATATAATCATCACCAATCTGTTTATAGGAGTAAATAATAGTAAGTGCTAGTATACAGCGTTAAAAGAGAAAGTAAGTTCTAACATACTTAAATTGCTGTTTGTCTAGATCAGCTGGTGATAATCCATCAATTATAATGAAGGGAAACAACTAATTTCACATATACGCATAGAAAGGAATGTGGCCTATCTAAATTCTTTGCACAATTAAAATGTTTATTTCTTTTAATCTATAACTATAATTAATAAATAGAAAACATTTTTCTATAATCTTTATGTACTATACTAGTTATCAGCAATCACTAACCCTCATTGGATTGTAATTACAATGGTATTGTTAAAATTATAAGATTTCTCCCTTATATATGCAAAAATAGTTTGTCATAAAAAGAACAATGCTATGATCACATAGGGAGTACAAAGCCAGAATTCTTACTCAATTTTTTTTAAAGCAACCATTAAGCATCAATTACTCTCAGACAATAAAGTCTAAGGATTTACGTAAAAACTGATTAGAAACAGGAAATATTTCTATAGTACCCTGTTCTCCTAGACTGTGATCACACTTATTTCAAAGCTCAAGGTTATTATATAAAAGTAGAGTACATTATATAAAGAATGTGTCATGTCTATAAATCAATGGTTCTTAATGGGGGGGGGGCAATTTTGCCCTCCCTCCCTCACTTTTGGCAATATCTTGGAGACATTTTTGGTTGTCACAGACACAGGAGGAATTGCTATGGGCATCTAGTACAGACCAGGGATGCTGCTAAAGATACCACAATGCAACATAAAGTATCCAGTCAATAGTGCTGAGGTTGAGAAACTCTACTCTAAATGTGTAAACACACATTACTCTTAGGTATAAAAGTTTTAGGAAGGCAGTATAGAACTGTGAATAAATGGGCTTTCAAATTCTGGCTCCAACACTTACCAGCAAGCTGTGAGATACTACCAAGCTATTTGATTTCTCTGAGCCTGTTTTCTCAGTTGGAAAATGGAGGAATTTACCTAATAGGGTTTTCTCTGTGAAGATTAAATGAAATAATACATGTACAGGGTAGTAGCTGGATTAAAAAATGTAGTAAGGGCTTAATATTATGCAAATCACTTCAAAAGGAACAGGTATTCTAGTTGCCAGTTTTCACACGGCAGTATGTTTAATATTAGAGATTTTCTTGACGTAAAAACTAGATGGTGATACTGGATAGATCTAGGATTGAATTGCAATTTAATTACACAACAGCTGCCTGAAACTTTTCTTTGTATCAGTTTTTCACTTAATAAAGAAAGAGGAACAAGAATATTTCAGTGTTTTTGAGAAGATCAGAAATAACCTACATACAACTCCTAGTAGTTACTTGCATACCAGAGATCCCAAGTAGTAACTATTGTGAGTTATTAAAAGGATTAAGTCTCATATTAATATCATGGATTACTCTAAAACTTACTTCTTAAATTGACTTTAGTTATTTCAGTAATGCTTTCCTTAAGAGCTATTTCATTACGAAAGTAAAGAAAGAGTATATAGAGCATGCTGTGAAAACAATTAATGGGATTATTTATATTTAATGGAAAATATATTGTTTAGTGAG
>NW_017731646.1:1366625-1369781 GCF_001890085.2 Hipposideros armiger | reverse complement strand
GGATGAAAGAGGGGCACATTGAACTTCCACGTGGCAGTAGGGAAAAGTGCACCAAGGCACAGGCTTTGGAGAAGCTCTTGTGATTGTGATCTTGAGAAAGTCAGAGACTGATTTTTATTTTCAATTAGTGCCAGTGGTTTTTGTCTCTGGAGCAAATAATAAAACAAAACAAACAAACCCCAAGAGGCGGTCATGTGTGCAGATCCTATTGAGATAGGTTAAAGGAATCCTGTTGTAACCAAATCACAGTCCCACAGATAAATATCACTCCTCTACATTAGGATCTGGGAGTAACTATAATATTGTTTTAAACAATGACTAAAACTAACCAAGTAAATGGCATTAGTAGTATTAGTGTCATACAAAGATCGATTTGGTGGGAAAGTCTATGACTGGTATTACCAAAAGTGCTTGTCAGGCTTACCACTGAGTCAACTGCACTATTAGAATTCAGTATTTGAATAATGAATGAATACTTGCCCCTGATTTACTATTTTTAATAGAACTCATACTCACTACAAAAAACACAAATAATACATAAAAGTATATACAGGAAAGCAAAAACCTTGTAAATCCCAACACTTAGACATAACACTGGTAACATTTTAAAAAACATTCTTCCAGGTGTTTCTCTATGCATGTATATGTGTATACATACATCATACGTATGTATAATATGAGAGATCACACAATACTCACTTTGTTTATGAGACTGACGTGCTACCTACTGCGCTAACAAGGCACCTAATACTCACTTTGTTTAAAGCAAAAACTTATAATTATTTTTCTAAGTTAATAACATTTATCAATCCTCGACAAGCATTTATTAAACACTGTTGGCCAGGTACTGGGCTAACGTTTGGGGTACAATGGTGAGCAAGAGAAATGCAATCCAGCTTAAAGGACTTTAAAAGGGCAGGCAGGCAACTGGACCAACAAACAATAAATGCTCAATGCTATGAGAACACAGTAGAGAGCACCTGGGAGCACTTTATCTACTCCAGGGAGGTGGGAACCAGGAAAACGTCCTGGAAGAATGCTATTTAAACTGAGAGGCAGGGTGAGTAAGCCACGTACAAGTGAACTGAAGGGGAGGAGAGTTCTGGGCACAGGGACAGTGTGTAGAAGGCCTGGACATACTCAGGGACCTGAAGAGTTGGGAGCTGAGGGAGTGGTGAGAAATAACAGGGGCAACAGAGATTCTGCTGGAGGAGCAGGACTCTAGCCTATGGGCAGTGGGCTGCCGCTGAAAGGTTTAAAGTGACAGGATCAAATCTGTGTTTGGGAAGGATTACTCTGATTATAATATGAAGAGTATATTAGAAAAAGCAAGGCAGAAAGCTAAAACAAAAGTTAGACTTCCATATAAACAGACGTAATTGATCATGTTTAACATGGGCATGGATGTACCATCTAAGTTCCTTGAGCCAGGGACTCTCTGTCCTCTTCAATTCTTTATCTCCAGAGTCCAAAACAGCATCTGGCATATAATATTTATTATTTTAAAAATAATTATTAAATATTCACAATAGCTAAGACTTGGANCTCACGATGGCTCACAGCAGCTCACACCTGTTGCCAGCCAGCCCCACTGCAGCCTATGCTATTGCTGGCGACTCACAGCAGCCCAGCTCCAGATCGAGCTGTTGTTCACCATCTTAGCTGTAGAGGGCGCAGTCACTGGCCCTCATGTGGGATCCGAACCAGGGCCCTGTCGCTCAGAGCTGGCGTCCCAAGCCAACTCCTAACCAGCGCGCCACTTGGCAGGCCCTAAACCTGACGTTTTTAAAACTAGATTATTTCCTTCCACAAACCTGCTCCTCACCTAGTATTATCACTGAGTCGTACCACCATCCTTCCACTGCCTGTGATAGAAACCTGGGAGTCATTCTTTACTTCTTCCCCCACAACCCTCACAACAAACACTAAACCTTATGGATTCTATTTCTTAAATATTCTCAGGTATCTGTTGAGTAAAGGACTCTCTCAAATCTATTAATTCTTCCCTAACCCCAAGCCACCATCATAGTTCACCTAGATTACTAGGCCTAATTGACCCAATCATTTTTGAGGAGTCAGAATAAATTAATTTTTAATTTTCTCCAGGACCAACCTCACCCTAAAACTAGGTTAAGTGCTTCTAATACGTGTCCCTTGCACTATCTACTTGCCCTTGCATAGCACTTACACACTTTGTGGAAACTGCTCATGTGTCTTACTTCTAGATTATATGTTTCTTGCGGACCAGGTAGCACCTACCTAGCTCACCACCAAATCCTAGGGTTGAGAATAGTCTTGGTATAATGCACACACTTAGTAAACAGATGCTGAACATTGATGAATGAGTTTTAGAACACTGATAATGAGTTTTATATTATTTTTCAGGAGAAAGGGGCCAGGGAAGAGGCTAACAGTGGAGTGGAAAATGAACCGTGGAGTAGGGAGGTGGGGATAAGATGAATGTACTTGCCCTTCAAGTAAGTACATTTCCTTTTCACTATGTACTAGAGTCAAGCATCTCTTTATTTTCTGCTTTGCCCTTATTCGTCAATAAATATCCACTGCCATTACAGGCACACAAATGTTTGCTGAGGGGGCCTAGAAACACTCTCTAATTGTCACTATGCCTGACAGTCACACTTCACAGAGCTGGTATATAACTTCATTTACACCTGCTGTGTCAGAACCCCTTCTATCCTTCTGTTTGCTCACTTTGGAAAGTAACTCAGAAGGGCTCTTCTACCGGGCAGTAGCAGTCTCCAACTCACGGTGAAACTTGGCATAACAGGGGAAAGAAGCAAGCATTTCCCATTTAATTTTTTTCTGTACACATTGTACCCGGGAGTAATTAAATAGTAGGTAAGGAGCAGCTTCTCTTTATAGAAGTAGTCCAGCTAATTTTGTAACCCCTAATGAATTAATGGAGCTGGGCATTGAGCATCGTGGCTATTAATATCACAAAAAGAGACAACTAGACAGTATGTGCTTCCTGATGGGAGACCACAATGTCATTTATAAAGAAGTCTTGCCACCAAAAAAAAAAAAGATTTAAAAATAAAAAAAGGCTTGAGGGCCGGCCGAGTGGCGCGATGGTTAAGAACTGGCTTGGGACGCCAGAGGGCCCCGGTTCGGATCCCACATATGAGGGCCAGTGAC
>NW_017731646.1:1354448-1362500 GCF_001890085.2 Hipposideros armiger | reverse complement strand
ATGGAGTCAATGGAATTGTAATAGATAAGTATGATATCAGGGGTGGGAGGGCAGTAGATGGGGGAGGGGAGTTGCTTCTGTGTGAAGGGTGAAAAGGATAACTATTGCATTGTTCTGTACACCTGAAACAATTAAAAAAACTATTAATAGTTATTAATAACAACAATAGATGTTACCTTTAATGAATATTTACCAGGGACTGTGTTAAGTACATATTACTTTAATTCTCACAACTGTATCATCTTATTTTATGAAGCAGAAAACACTGAAGCTCAGAGTTTACCTGTCCAAGTTCAGTCTCTTAGCTAGTTAGTGGGGAAATGGGATTTAATCTCAGGTCTGCTGACTCCAGAGCCACTTAACCACTTCTCCACAGTTGACTGACTAATAATTTAACCAATTACTTATTGATTAGTGTACATTCAAGTTATTTCTATTTTTGCTATTATAAATAATATTATGATGAAATCTCTTTAAACACGTCTGAACACTCTTTCTCGACTGATTATCTCATTAGCATAAAATCTTAGATGCTGCAATGATGAGCCACAGAGCAGGAACATTATAATTTAGATACATATTATTACTAAGTTGCTCTTCAGGTAGGTTGTTCCATTCTGCACAAATAAAAGCAGTATATGAGAATTCCTGTTAACCATTACTGAACGTTATTGACCTTGGCCAACCCAATGGACTCCTAAAAACCTCATTTCGATTGTAGTTTATTTTTATACATCATTACTAATAAAATCAAACATCTTTCCATATGTTTACAAGTCATTTTTATTTCCTTCTAATTCTTTTTCATGTATTTTGTCTGTGTTCTAACAGTCTTTAAATAGTTAATTTGTAAATTCTCTTTACGTATTTTCAAATTTAATTTTTTCCTTGTCATAAATATTTACAAATAATGTGTGATCTTGGTTTTTGTTGTATAACCTTGCTATGATTTTATGGCATACTGGAGTTTTACATTTTTATGTGAAACCTATTGATCTTTTCCTTTTATGGTTTCCTACCTACCTCATGATTATAAAAATCCTACCCACATTTTCTTCTAATCTCTTTATATTTTTAATAGTTTTCATTTTTGACATTAAATCCAATCTACTTAGAATTAATTCTGGTGAATTAATTGTGATAAAGACTCAATCACTATATTTTAAATAGATAGGTATGTTATTGGATGGGTAAGACTTTAAAGTACATAATAATTGGAATATGACCTAAAGCACTAACGGTAAGGCTAATCCTAAGCAAAGAATTATTTTCTGTCAAGATGGAACTTTTCTTCTTTCTATATATGTGTAGGAACACATGAACGTCCCAAATAATTCCCTGAACGGACAAAGAAATAACTGTGCTATTTAAATATAATTTCTTTTGCACTAATTTACCATCTATAACTTAGGAGTTTTCCCCAGTACAATGCTAACCAGTAATACTAAAATGAAGTATTTCTTTGTTTTAACTCAGTTAAAATAAATTTAAATACTTAAGTATGAAACATTTTAAGCTTTAAATTTTAATGAGCTAATAGGAGCATGCTCTTTTTTAATAACAAAAGTAATTTATAGACACTAACGGAATATTTTATATCAATAGTAGAAAAAATACCTCAAAATTAACTTACTGAAATTCTATTCTTAAAAATCATTTACTTACAGCATAAAAAATATTCATTGAAAAAATGTAGAGAATACAGAACACCCCAAAGAAAAATTCTGTCAATGAATCCAATAAAACTCTAACAGAAAATTGATGGCAGCATAACAAGACAACAGGTCTACATTTAAAAAAAAAATCAAGTTGATATCTGTAATTTTTCTAAAAATGATGTGATAATAGTGAAACATGACGAAGCTATCTACATCTCTACTTTTCATGAGCATTAAAATCACCTTTTTCAAAGATAAGGTTTGGATTTGTAGACTTACGTAATCTTGAATTACAACAGAAAACAAGAACTACAACAAAGTCCTTATGATCATTTTTTAAAAAACATAAAAATGTCTTTGCAAAGAATGCCTTAGAGAAAAGAGGCAAGCAGTAAAAACTAGGTCAACTCACACATACAAGCACACTGCAGCTTAGTGTTTATTTTTCAAAAAAAATTCTACTCACACTAATCCTTTCAGACTAAAACAGAAACACACAATTTAGAGCTATAAAATATCCTCTGAAATTTTGAAAGCATTATTGTTAGATGTAATAAAGCCAAATGATAGCATTTTGGTACCAAATGCTTCTGCAGATATTCATTCAGGACTAAGGAAGCGTAAGATTTACAGATCATTCTGAGGACCATCTCGCTCCATACTCCTTTTTACATGTTTAAATAGTTAATTAAAAAAAACACAATAAAAGAATTACCTTACCTGACTACTACCAGAAGTTGCCATGTTGATGTCTGCCACTCCTTGACCTTCATTCTGCCGCTCGGCTTCATGTGAGCCGGCTTCATGCTTGCTCTGAGATGACCTCTGTTAACACGGAGTTAGCATCATTACATACAAAAATGGTGCATGCTCAAAGCTTTTTGCCTTTCTTGTTTTAAAGCTCTGAATGCATCAATTACACAGGTTTACAAAGGCATGGAACTGTACTTCAGACTTCATAACCTCCAGCATGGTCGGCAGTCGACTATTTCGGTAAGAGGAAAGTGAAGTGTGTCCCTGGAGCATTAGAGCCGCAGAAGACAAAGGATTTTCTGAGACTCACAGAAACACCATCCTCCACCAGCTGTGCTCACATCACTATCAGGAATATAACCCAACTAGAACAAATAACTGTCTTTTCTGCAAGGTCACGAGTCTGGCAGTTAATGGAGCTGCAAATGTAACAGTTAAACTATTACCTAAGCTTATAAATATTATACCTCCTGTGTAAGTATATTTATACACAGACTATATATATATATAAAACATATATATATAATATATATATATATCTTCTGCTAGTAAAAGTCACATGAAACCAATAGATAAGCTCTTAGATTTTGATATGAGTAAAACTAAAAACCTTTTTAATGTGACCACCATCTGTTACATGAAATGAAATGACAGATTATATCCAGTAAAAAAAAAAGCAGTCATTTCAAGATAGATCATATCCAGTACAAAGCAGTCACTTTGTAAAAATAGCACTGTAGAATCAAAGAAATAAAATAATTTTCCACTATCTTTTATAGAAACAATTACAAATGTGACTGCTCTAGGAAAATAATACTCTGAAATAAAAACTATACTTTAAAAATTTGACATAATAGTGGATAATTATCTTACAAAATGGCTCCCACTGGAACTTCTTTAAACATCAATCTTTCCTAGACCATTTAAAATGTTACTTAAAATTAATTTACATGCAACATTTCCATCAATAAACTAGTATAGTTCCATGAAGGCTACAAGTGAGGTGGCCCCAATAATTCAGAAATAGAAGAAAAAATAGTAGCATCTGAAAATTACACTATAAAATTCAACAAATTCAACAAAAGCAGAGACATACAACCTAGAGACAGAATCAATCAACGATCACTAAAACCACAAAGATTTGACACTAACATAATTGAAGCCGTCAATGTAAAATTAATCACCGAGCATCTGCCACGTTAGTTGCTTGCACTAGGTGCTAAGGAATACACTGCTAGCAAAACCAGACATTGTTCTATACACTCTTGGAGCTTACAGATACTATCAAATAATGAGAGAAATAACAATCAAGTTAAAACTTTGAAGAGTGCTCTGAAAGAAGGGTACCAGGTGCTGTAAGAACATATGACACAAGGATGTCATATGGTCTGGGAGTTTGGGGAAGAGCTCTCTTAGGAAGTGCTGTTTTGACCTGAGGTCTGAAAAATAAATAGCAGTTTTAGGAAACGAAGTAAAAGTAGAGGATGAAGTGTTAGGTAAACGGAAGATCATTTGCAAAGGACCTGAGATGGGAGGGAGCATGGTTTGTTCTAGCACATCAGACAATCACGGTGCGGAGAGCAGAACAAAAAGATGGTAAAAAAATCTTACTTATTTTCATTTTTGTGTGATTCTCAGGTGGCACTCTTTCCCCCATATAACTAATATAATGTACTAATGGGAAAGTTGTATGTAAATTGATTTTTTAAAGTCAAAGTTTAAATGGTATAAGTAGGTAGGAAACAGATCGGTTTAGAGGCTAAAGTATTAATGTAGGGGTGAGATTGATAGTGCTCTGCACTAGCAAAGCAATGATGGAGATAAAAGTAGTGGAAACACAGAGGTAAATCTGAAGGGCTTGGTGACAGTTTAATTATGGTGAGTGGAGGAAGAGATCTGGTGTCAAGAATTACTCCTATGTTCCTTATGTCACACAACTGAGTAATAATGGTGTCGATCACAGAGACAGGTAATATTAAAGGAGGATAAGGGCTTTTTTGGGAGAAGGTGGGGTGGTAAGGAGGGCTTGGAAGAGATCATTAACTCTGTTTTGGATATGCTGGATTTAAAATGCCTTTGAGACATCTAAGTGGGGATGCGAAGTAGGCATGTAGATTTAGGAGCCTGGTGATCAGGGCTAGAAAAATGCATTTCAGAGCCAATAGTATATAGCAACCGAAGTCCTAAGCACAAAAGCGATGGTCTTAGGGAGAGACAATACACGGAAAAGAGGAATAAGCCTTTAAGGAATGGCTATAATTAATGCCCACACTAAGGAACAAGAGTCTATGAAGTCCAAAGAAGTGGGAAGAAACTCAAGCAGTACTGTCATAGAGGCCAAGAGAAGAATATTTCAAGCAACAGAAAATATTCAAGAATGTGGACAATGTCAAGATGAAGATTGAAAATGTCAATTTAATTAATAATCTGGAGGTCACTGATGATCCATTTCAGTGAAACTATGGGAGCAGAAATTACACTGGCTGTGTTAAGAGTGAACGGTGGGAAGGAATGTAGACTTCGGAGTGGAGAGACCTTTGGAGTGGGGGCTGGGAAAAGAAATGAGGGAAAACACATGAAGAAAGGCGGCTGCAGGGAAAGGTGGGATTGAGGGAGGTTCATTTTATATTGGAAAGATAAGATTTGAGCCTGTTTAAATGCCAATGGAAAGGTGCCATAGAAGAGGAAGAAGATAAATACGTGAGAGAAAAGAGATAAGAGCAAAAAGTTCCTGAGAAGGCAGGAGTTGAAAACCCAAAGAGCAGGCAGGAAGGCAGAATGTTTCCTGGTAGGAAGGAGAGGTAGTTCCTGTGACAGCTGCTGTTGTCCTGGTGAAGGAGGAGGTGGGACGTTTAGAAGGGGCGAGATAAGGCTGAAATAATTACTTCCAGCAGAGGGAGAATGGGGGATCCAGAGAAACACAGTAGGCATACAGGACCGCCAGGCCCGTGTGATGATGGTGAGGAGGAGGACTACGATAAAGCTTAAAAAATCTACTGTTTATTATGCATTAATCACTTGTCATCTATTAATTTACTTACCCTTTATACCAACTCTCTGAGGTAAGTACTCAGAGTACCTATTATCCCCATTTTACAGATGAAGCAACTGAGGCACAAGGAAGATTCGCATCTGGCCTTAGGTCACATACCTAGTAAATGACAGAGCCAGAGCTGGATTCCCAACCCAGGTGGTCTGACTCCAGAGCCTAAGCTACTGTTTCACACTTGCTCCTTTTCTTACTTACTTCCCTTTATCATTGATCCTAGGCTCCAGGCCCACCTGCTCTCTGATCACTGTCCAGGCCTA
This sequence comes from Hipposideros armiger, assembly GCF_001890085.2. Taxonomy (NCBI): domain Eukaryota; kingdom Metazoa; phylum Chordata; class Mammalia; order Chiroptera; family Hipposideridae; genus Hipposideros; species Hipposideros armiger. The sequence continues at coordinate 1,356,780 of NW_017731646.1, read as the reverse complement.
CTGCTCACATGGAGCAAGGAGGCTATTTCTGACGCGTAAGAAGGAATAATCCCAGCGTCCTCATTTCTATTGATGCTGGATAACTTACCCGAAGTTTTCTAGCCCAGGACTGAAAAAAATGCTTTTTGTTGAGGTATTTACAAAGCACAAAATTCACTGATTTTAACGATTTTTAGTAAATTTATTGAGTGTCACCATAATCCAGTGTTAGAACATTTTTGTCATTTCTAATAAGATCCCTTGTGCTCATTTACAGTTACTCCTCATCACCACCCACAGCCCCAGGCAACTACTTTTCTAATTTCTGTCTTTATGAATTTGCCTTATCTGTACATTTTCTTAAAAATGGAGTATATGCACTTACGTGTCTGGCTTCTTTTACTTAGCATAATGTTTTTGAGGTTAATCCATGTTATAGTATGTGTCATCAACTTGTTTCTTTTTATTGCCAAACAGTATTCCATTGTGGGAGATACCTCATTTGTTTATTCATTCACCAGTTGATACATATTGGCATTGTTTCTACTTTTGGGTTACTGTGAATAATGCTGCCATGAACATTCAAGTTAAAGTCTTTGTGTAGACATAGGTTTTCATTTCTCTTGGACACCTACAAGTGGAATTGCTGGGTCACACTGTTAACTCTATTTTTAATATTTTGAGGAACCGACAAACTGTTTTCCAAGTGGCTGTACCATTATATAGTCCCACCAGCAGTGTATTTACCTACATCCTTGCCAATGCTTGTTACTATCTTTATGATTCTAGCCATCCTAATGGGTGTAAAGTGGTATCTCATTGTGGTTTTGATTTATATTTCCCTAATGACTAGTGATGTGCTTATTAGCCATTCCTGTGTCTTTTTTGGTGAAATGTCTATTCAACTCTTTTGTCCTTTTTAAATTGGGTTGTCACCTTATTAATAAGTTATAAGAGTACTCTGCATAGGATTTTAATAAATATTTCTCATTGGCTATTTTCTAGAGATTTAAAAACCAAGCTACAGTTTTCCTTACAGCTCCAAAAATAACCTGTGAGAAAAGATATACAAAAAAGTGGTAGCAATGTTTGCCTCATATGTCCTTTGGTAACATTTGATATTTGAATCAGATGCAATAATTACATCCCTTGAATTATGTCCAGCATCTAGACCCTAAACTAGTTGTTAGCAGCTAGGACGAAGTCAGTGCTGTAAGCAATATGCCTCGTGGTGGAGAAATTATATGGCAGAAATCTTTCCTTGTCTACACTGCATATGAACTAATTTATGTGTCTAATACCCAGTTTTCTCCATTTTCTCACTTCTCCCTCTGATGTACATTAGAAAAGTGACAACAGAATAAAGAAACTTCAAACAGCAAAATTTAAAAAGGGGGCTTTGGTTCTTTCTTATATGTGACATTGCACCTTCCTTTGGTTTATACACTGAACTATTAGACTAAATGTAACAATTTTAGGCTATGATTAATATAACCATTTTTATAACAAACGGAAACAAGAAGATACTGGATCACAACAGTAGACAGTTGGTCCCAAGTCCAATTGATATGAGTAAGTTTTGAACAAATACAAAAAACACAAACAATTCTCCAACCTTGAAAAAACTTTTAACCATGTTGGAAAATGAGGATTGCTATTAACAAATGACAATTTCTTAGGACTTTTCAGAGACCAGAAAGTTTGTAAAATTTGGAAATGCAGGCAGGGAGTATGTTATACTGAGCAAATGATAACAAAAAGTCAGCGTAGTATTATTAACAGCAAACAAAATAAAATTCAAGGTGAAGGGTATTAAATGGAATAAAGAGAAATATTTTGCCCAAATAAAAGAGTCAATCAACTAGAAAAAAATATGAATATTGATTTAGAAATATAAAAACCTGTTAGGTGTAGCCAAACAATAACAATCAGAATATAAGAAAGATGGGGGTTGGGGAGCTAGCTATACCTAAAAAAGCTAGAAAACCAACAGTAGCAAAAACTCAAAACAGAAAATACCAAGAAAAAATATAAAATGTAGTGCTGCTCAATAAAAACAAAAAGCTGCCTCTTTTAAAATAATTTTAAAAATAGAGTACATTAAGTTTGATTACAGAAAAAAGACACAGATAAACTATACTGGAAAGCCAAAGGAGTCATAATCAGAGTACTGCATACAACAATGCCAATGCAACTGAAATAGGAGCAAAGAGATACAGTTTTTGTTCTGTTTTGTCCTTAAGAGTCAACATTGTGAAATGGGAATTTATCACTTATACTGGGGGTGCCAAAAAAAATGTATACACATGACTTGTATTCATCTTTTGTTATTGATATATATTACTACAATTTT
>NW_017731646.1:1343776-1353113 GCF_001890085.2 Hipposideros armiger | reverse complement strand
CCCCATTAGGTCTGGGATGTTGAGTCTATCTGGCTGTGTATTTGAAACTTTCCACTGATGCTTCTCAAGTCTGTCCTCAAATACTGAGTCAATTTTTCCTAGCAACAATTCTGCTCTTTATTGTTCAACGTGGGTTTTTAGTTAGCTTTAAAAAAAAATCCCGTAGTCCTTCTTTACTCATTTTCCTTTATTTTTCATCCTGATGCCATTTCATTCTAGTCCTTAGGACTCCACTCCTGCTGCAGAGACAGGTCTTCCTGTAGTTGACTTAAGGAACAAATACTTTCCTGAAATTTATCTTCCTCAAGACTTCCAGATGCTACTCTCTTTTCCTTATTCAGTGATGGTTTACTTTGTAGGTTTTCTTTTTACTCACCTATAAACAAGGTGAGAAGTGTCCAAATTCATTGGCTGTCAACAGACAGGTGAGGGGATGGTGTTAACTTACACTCCACTCTTCTGTACGGTGATCAAAACTGAATTTCAGATATTTGGTTGCAGGGCTGACAGCTATGCACAAGCCTCAGTAATATTCAGTTTCTAGTGGTATGAATATACTGTATTTGTGTTCCACTGAAACAGTACCTTCCTCTTACTCCCACTGCTTGGTCCTGTACTCAGAGACAGTATATTAAACAGGACTTTTCCTAGCACGTGCTGCTTCTAATGTTTTAGCTGTCCCCAAGCTCCTCTCAAGTTCTTTACTAATCGTTATCAAGACATAATTATTAAACTAATCTGGATTGTAGAGGAAGATAAGTATAAACATCTAAATTATGGCTTTAAATCTTTTAAGTGTTTCCATTTTATCAGTTACACATTTAAATAATCATTAGTTCTAAAGGCTCATGATAATAAACTGTGGTCTCTCACACCTGCCGGCTCTGTCCCATTTCTTATTCTCTAAAGAACATTTTCAGCTCTTTCAGAGGAATTTTTTTTGGGGGGGAGGATGGTGAGGGTGGTGGTGGACACACTTATCTATCTCTAAATAACCTGCTTGTATCGCTAGCTCTGCAACTTTCAGCTTAATGCATAATTTACTGATTTCCTATTATATGAGGACTAGGTTTTCTTTTACCACTATCCCACACACTCATCCTGTTCCTCCATCCTTCAAATATTGCTTTATCATTACATTTTTCATTTACATTATCTTAACTATTTTTTAACTATTAAATTCTAATCATGGCTGATAGGTGTTATATTGTGGTTGTTTTCCTTTTCAGTAACTTCTTGCTGTCCATGGTGCTAAAGGCTATCATTTTTGCTTTGTGTATTTGGTGTTGTGTATTTATGACATGTTTCTCTCCTACTGTGTAAATATACTTTCCTTTCAATAAATTCAAAAACATTATAAGTAGTCTACTGATTTCATCTTCTTAGACTCATCTCTCCTAAAATCTTCTCAATTGTTCCAATATGGACTAGTTACTTAATCTGTCTTATAATCTCCCTTCATCTTCATTCTGGGGAGTCTTTCATCTCTTTCTTTTATATTGTATTCCCTATGTCTTGGATCCCAAATCTTCATTTTTCTTGCTTTACATTTTCATTTAGTTTAAATATATCCTCTAATTGCTTCCAGAAAACAGTATATAAAAAATACATATTTTTGAGATTTTGCCTACCTGAAAATATATTCTATTTTCAAATTTAATAGGCAGTTCGACTAGAGGTAAACTTATGGCCTGGTATGGTATAATAAAAAATATACTCGGTCTTTGTCCCTTTGTTCCTTGTATAGAACTTCAAAAACTTTGGAACTTATTGAGTCTGTTGTGTAAATCAGGTGACTCACGGAGGGCACCTAGGTAACTTCAGGATGGTGTTGGTCACCAAAAAGGCCAACCATGTGACCAGAGAGTTTGAACTGTGGGCCAGACTGGCCTCCAGGGAGGGGAGGGGGCTGGAAATTTAGTTCCATCATATATCCACTTATTTAACCAAGCATGCTTACATAATGAAACGCCAATAGAAACTCTGGACACCAAAGCTCACTGAAGCTTCCTGGTTGATGAAAACACTGATGTGCTTGGGAGAGTGATGTGTCCAGGTTACAAAAGGACAGAGCATCTCTGCATCCTCCATTCCTCACCTTCTCCAGGTCTTGCCCTTTATGTTTCTTCATTTGGCTGTTCCTGATCTGCATCCTTTATAATAAACGTGTCATTGTAAGTGCAGTACTTTCAGTAAGTTTGAGTCATTCTGGAGACTTATCGAAACTACAGGGGTTGTGGGAAGCCCCAAATTTGTAGCCAGCTGGGCAGAAGTTTGGGTGGCCTGGTGTCTGAAATGGGGGCAGTCTGGTGAAGGACTCTGCCTTTAACCTGTAGGGTCTATGCTAACTCCAAATTGAATTATACTATAGTATATCCATTTGGGGTGGAACTTATAGCAAGCTGGGCAGAGTGCAGGTGGCTTGGGGACACCCTAAAACTTGTAGCTGGCTCCTGAAGTGAGGGCAGTCTTGTAAATGATTTTATCCTTAAATGTAGAGTCCACAGTAACTCTGGGCATTTAGTATCAGAATTGAATTGTAGGATACCCAGTTATGTCAGAGAACTGATGTTGAACATAGCTGGAAATAATTTTCTTTCAGAAGTTTTAAGAAACTGCTACTCCACAGCTTCCAGTGTTGCTGTTTATATATCTAAAGACATTTATGCAAAATTTGTTTTTCTCACCTTCTCTAGAAGGTGCTGGAATTTTCTCTTTATCCCTAGTGAGATGAAATTTTATCATGATGTGTCTAGTGTGGAATTGTTTTCATCTGTGGTGCTAGATGATGGAGAGACCATTTTTTCTTTTTTTTAGCGGAGCCATCCTGCCATCTGTTGGCAGCTCAGCTCAGGCCGGGAATTGAACCGCTGTTGCTCAGAGCTCAAACTCTTTTTTTTTTTTTTTAGAATTTTTTTTTTTTAAGATTTTTATTGGGGAATTGGGGGATGGGAACAGTGCTGGGGAATTGGGGAAAGGGGAACAGACAAGTTGCTGTTGTTTTGTTCTTCAGTCTAGTTGTGGAGGACGTTGCTTCACTGGCCCAAGTTGGCACCATCATTGCACTCTTCCCAGGCGAGGCATATCAGTCACCGGCTTCTGGACAGCAGCTCACGGCGGCTTGAGGGCCGCTCACGCTGACTGCTGGCTACACACGGTAGCCCATGGCAACCCACTGCAGCAGGGGCTGCAGCCTACACCGTTGCCGGCAACTCACGGCAACCCAGCTCCAGGTTGAGCTGTTGTTCAGCATCTTAGCTGTAGAGGGCAGTGTCACTGGCCCTCATATGTGGGATCCGAACAGGGGCCCTCTGGCGTCCCAAGCCAGCTCTTAACCAATGCGCCACTTGGCCAGCCCCAGAGCTCCAACTCTTGAGCAAGCTCTTAATCAACTGAGTCATTTGGATGGCCCTTGGAGAGACCATTTTATTTGGAAAACTATGTCCCTCAGTTCTGGGGAATTTTGATTTATTTCTTAAGATTTCCTCCCGTTAGTTTCTCCATTCTCTCTGCAACTCCTTTATATTTGGATATTGAACCCTCCTAGACTGATTCTCTGATTTTCTCACCCTTTCTATTTTCCATCTTATTGCCTTTTGTTTTATTTTCTGAGAAATTTTTAACCTTTCTAGAAATGAGTTTTTCATTTCTGTGATCACAATGTTAACTTCCAAGAAGTCTTTCAATTTTCTGAATGTTCCTTTTGTACATTATAGTTTTCTTGCTTTTTGGATGTATTATCTTTTATTCGAAAATATTAATGTTAGCTTTATTTTTTAAAGTTTTCTTCTTCTTGCATAGTATCTATCTTTATTAAATATTTCTTATTAGAAACTTAAAATGTCTGGTGGTCTTTAGTTGTCCATCCATATTTAAGGGTGAAAAAGTTAAATGAAGCTCTATCCCTGAGGGATGGAGTTTGTCAACTATAGCTATCCTGTAGGGTGGTCCAGCGGGGTTGTTTTATTGGGGAATCTGCCAGTATCAGTATCTTTATGTCTTTTTTTCTTGGGTTAGTCACATTTTTAAAGAGGCAGCTTCCAGAAACTTGCCTGTATTATAAACCTGGATGGCAGTGAGGGTTTCAGCATTCAGTAAGTAAATTTCACTTAATTTAGTTTTTAGCATGGTATGCCCAACTTGAATTACATTGGACTTAATAATACCTAAAGACCCTTTGTTTTACCTTTTCAGGAATAAATCTCTCATCTTTTGCTGGGAATGGAAAAGAGAAGTCACCCAGCTATGCAGAGCTGAAGGGAGGTTCTGGGGGCTCCACCTGCTGAACAAATTTTCAATCATCCTCCTGCTTTTAGCCCCCTTCATTATCCTCATATGCAGAGGCAACTAATATAACCAATTCTGGAACCTTTTAGGACTCCACAGTATAAAAGAAGTGGCTTCATGACTTCCTACTGCTGACTTGGGGTCAATTCTCTACCATATGCTAGAATAGTGCATTTGTTTACCTGTTTTCCAGCTCCCCAAATTTTACTGATGTCACTTCCTCTGGTCTTTGTGCTTTCTTCATTTTATCCTTTTAGTGTCATTTTAATGAGGTTTGTGGAGTAAGCATACTTACTCCACATACACATAAATGTGTATGATTAATTTTACTGTGGATTACATACAAGGAAATAGCTTATTTACTAGTTGATAATACCCAAATTAAATTAGCTACCTGATTATATTTAAATTGACAACTGAAAGAAGGTATCTGTATTTATCGTTCTATAACTTTTAATTGCCTAAAAGTTATGAAGAAATCAGAGTAGTCAAGGTTTTTGATAATTTAATTTTAAGGAAAAAACTTACAAACACCTATATTTCAACAGTGCCACATTAATTATACCTATTTACACTTGCAAACAATAAAGACAATTTACTAACCTCTGCTTCTGTTGCTTGGGACTGTAAAAGCTGTCGTATACGAAGTATGTCCTTCTCTATTTGCTGAATTCTGGTTACTCTTCGCTAAAATAAAATGAGACCAAATTAGATTTTTATTAAAAACATAAGTGTAAATAATCATACATCATACTATGTCTACCACTTAACAGCTAAGGGTTATGCCAAACTATTCTTAAAGAAGAAATTACAGATGTATATATACACATCAATGACACTGGGATCAGTTCAATTTTTTAAATGCATGTGTCCTTACAAATATGTCAGATATCAAGTTGTATGATGTATATAGTATGGAAATTGGCATTTAAAAGTTATTCTCAAAAAATATTTTAACAAACAGATAATTATACCTGAATTTAATCTTTTATTTTAATCTAGATATCAGTGTAAAGTAACAGATTTATATAAAGCATGGTATGCCTATAAAGGGAAAGAGCTCTGATTTGTTTTAATAAGTATCAGGGTTTCAACAGCAGGATTAACCTTCCCGAAAGCTATTTCTATTAAAAATCCGTAGTACTTCCAGATTTAGCTTCCCTGAACACCTGCTGCAGCTAAACTTTTATTCCCACCACTGGGATCACAGTGATGGCAGAGTTTGCTTACCCCTATCCTGAGACCATCAAGTGAAGAGAAAGCAGTAACTACAGATCAAACAATATGGAACGGAAACTGTGAAAAAAGTGCTTTTAGAAAAAGGAAGGTTTTGCTTTAATTTTTATAAATACTACTGGAAGTGAGAAAACCAAACACTTGTATATAAAAACCCTGTCAACTGAAATTATTTTTAATTAGCTTTATGACAAATCAAACACATAGGTTTTAAAAACAAGTACTGCCAATGTTGTTCATTTTCTGCAATAATTCTACAGTTGACATCCTACTATTGAAGTAACGAAAACTGTATTATAAGAGTAACTGTTTTAATGGTGGAAAAATGTTAGAAGCTAGACTGAGTTATTTCCGAACTTTTTTTGATTATGTGCACCATCAGTAAAAGATTACTGAGCATGTATACCCCAGTTGATAAATAATAAAAATACTGTAACAAATAGCTTTAAGTATATATCACTATAAAACTTACATATAAAATCTCCCCTGTGAGCATATCTAATTTTCCTTAAATAAAAAAATCCTCCTGAGTTTTATTACCATAGTAAAAACGCTTACTGCTGCTATCATCCAATGTTATGATAAACAAAAAGCTCAAAGAAGTTGTGCTCCCTCCCACCCCCCTAAAAAGAATCCTTCCTTCCTGGCTCCCTTCCCACCTGCCTTTGTAACACTATAACTATGCTGATTCTCTTATCATGGTTCTGAAAATAGTTAACTTAAGGTAAATAATATTCTCTAATTAACAAATCCTACCAAGTCTAATTTATATCATGAAAACACGCTGAATGAGAAATGCCTGTAATTTTGGTAGCTTTCACAAAGATGAGTGATCACTACAAAGATGATCACTTCCACAATCATATGGTAAATATTTCCTGGTTTTACAGAAACAACCAAACTACACGAAACTACTGGTTTTGTAATATTTGACTGTTTTCCCCTTTCTCTATGTAACGAGTACCTCTCTGCCAATAAGGCCTTAAATTAAAATTTTTAATCTTTAGAGGATGAAAATAGGAAGTGATATCTAATATTCCTCTCACGATACTACATTTTTGTATTACCAATATGTCACTAAATCCTGAAGTCAAGCCTACGTCTTAATGTCCTCTGAGGTAGATGATTTCTCACATGACAACCCCTGGGCTTCTGTTTCTCAACATGAAAATTGAAGAAGGCAGTAGTATTTCTTTTATTTTCTATATAACAATCTTGAATATTTACTAAATGATGTTTAATAAAACATGCTTAATTGTTCAGGAGTATGGAGTTGGTATTACTTCTGAAAGATAAGATTTTAAAAAATTATAGTAGTAATACAGTTCAATACAGATTCAGGATATCTCTCAACAAATTAGGAATAGAAGATAAATTAACTTGATAAAGGGTATCTATTAAAAACCTTGTGTAAACAACAAACTTCTAAGTGAAATTACAGAAGAATTCCCCTTTAAAGTCAAGACAAGACCAAGAAGACCAATATCACTGCTTTGTATTTAAAGATGTATTTGAGTTCTTACACAATGCAAAGAAAAAACAAAGGACTGGAAAAAGATAAACAAATTGCCATTATTTGCAAATAATATACAGTTTATATGGAAAAATTTAAAAAAACCGTAAATTACTGAGACAATCTAATAAAAGTTCAGGAAGACTACTGGACACTTATTACTTAAATGTAATTTAGTAATATAATTAAAGAAAATCCCATTCACGTAGCAACAGAAAATGTAAGATAACCTGAAATAAATATTAAAAAAAGATGTATAATAGCTTTATGAAGAATATTACAGAAGTGTACTGAAGGACATAAAATAAGACCTAAATGAATAGAGATATAAATTTAATAACAATACTTAATATTTACTGAGTGTTTATGATATGCCAGATTCTAAGTGCTCTGACAGATACTAACTCATTTAATCCTCACATTATTTACAGTTTATCATTATCTGTATTTTACCTATGAGAAAAACGAGGCAAAAAGAAAGTTTACCCAAGGCCACAGTGCTGGTAAACAGGTCTAAGATTAGAAGCCAGGAGGTCTGGCTCAAGTCCGCCCTTTCAACCAAGAAGAGTCAATATTGAAAAGATATAAATTCCCCTCAAATTCATTTATATATTCAATGTAATTCTAATCAAAAGCCCAAAAGGCTTTTCTTTGAATTAGACAAGCTGGTATGAAATTTCAAATGGAAGGGTAATAAGACAGAATATAACAACATTTTAAAAAACAAAAATAAGGAAGACTTATCCTCCCAGGTACCAAAATTTATAAAACTACAGCAAATAAAATAAATGTGTGGTATCAGTACAGGCATAGAGAAACTCAAACAGACTAGTGAAATAGAGTTCAGAAATATTCAGAAAATATCAACTTAGCATATACCAGAGATGGCATTACTAATCGATGGGAAATAGTGGAGAATCCAATGAATGATGAGAAAGTTAGTTACAATGTACATATGCATGTATCTGTGTCCATATATTACATAATATAGTAATAATCATGAACAATACTATAGTTTATATTATATCTTTAAACAGTAAATATTAATTAAATGAATGATATACTGATTTATATAAATTAAATATTTTAAATTAAATAATTATTTATACATAGTTTTAAAATGTGTGTGTGTACATAAATTAGATCCCTAACCCCAAAACATACATAATAGAAAATTTGAGATGAATTAAAGGCCTAATTGTAAAAATAAAACATTAAAACTATCAGAAGCATTAGGAGGGTGCCTTAATGATTTCAGAATAGGAAAAGATGTATAAACAGGTCATAGAAAGCACAAATATGACAATATAATTAATTTAGCGTTACCGTAAAAACTAATTTTTATCACGAAGCTAAAATAAGTAACAGTTTTGGAGGGAAAGGGTTGTGATGTGTATTATCTATAACAGATTGGTATCATGAGAATATTAAAACATCTCTCAAATATAAAAGACATTTTAACATAATAGAAAATGGACAAACATATGAATAGAAAGAAAACCCAAAAGTCTAATAAACATATGAAAAGATTCAACTTCAGTAGTATTCAAGGAAGTACAAACTAAATGACAAGATAATGTTTCACTGTCTAATGGCTGCTAATTATAAAGTGCGACTCACAAGTGCTGGAGAAGACCTGCAGAAGAAACAGGAATTCTCACATACTACGAGTAGAAATGTAAATCGATAAAGTAATTTTGAGTGCAATTTGGCAAACATTAGTTCAAAATATTCATACATAATGGGCAGCAGTTATGCTTTTAGATATTTACCCTAGAGCAGAAGTCAGCAAATCAGGGCCTGCTACCATCCATTTTTGTGAATTAAGTTTAATTGATACACAGCCATGCCCATTTGCTTACATACAGTAAGCAACAGTTGGGATTTTCCTACAAAGGCAGAGTTGAGTAGTGGTGACAGAGACTATATAGCACACAATGTATAAAATATTTACTATCTGGCCCCTGAAGAAAAAGAGGTAGAGAAACTCCTGCACATGTCTACAAGATATTAATAAGTATGTTTATCAGACTTGTTCTAACAGTGAAAAACTGGGTAAACTTAAATTTCCATCGACCAGGAAACAGATGAACTATATTAAACTATATCATTAATATAGTTATTAAAAAATATGTCAATACAGAAGTGTAAGTAACCTTCACCCTACCAATCCTCCTCCCCAAAAGTAAGTTCTTATTAACTTGATGTACATTTTTCCAAACTTTGCCTAGAGGAGAGTAGGGACTGCCAGGATAGGTGCCCAAATATGTGTTGAAAAATAAATAAATAAATAAATACATA
>NW_017731646.1:1340146-1341569 GCF_001890085.2 Hipposideros armiger | reverse complement strand
ATTAAAGTCTAAAATAAGTCATAGTGCCAAGTTACTTACATTTTCAGTTAAAGGAAGACTATCTATTCTTTTAGTAAGATTCTGAAGTTGAGCATAATACCAGTCTTTTTCCTTTTCTTCTTTGTCAAGATCAGCAAGAAGTAATGATCTGTTTTTTAAAAAAAAGGTAAGTTTACACAATGCTAACCAAGTGCACAACAGCAATTCTTATTAGCTGTTACTGTAAAGTTCTCACTGTAAGCTAAAATATTAATAATGAATAAAAACCACTGATTTTGAATTTATGAAGATGGGACTCAGAATATTATAATAATTAAAAGTTGAACATTAAAACGTTTTTTTTACTTTTTCAGCTAAATAAGTTAGTAATTATCCTTACTAAAACATTTATATTTCACCGAAGGTGTTGTGTTCACATTTATTTATAGCCTAAGGATCTAATAATGGTTTATAGTAAAAAGTACAGATATTACAAAACCCAAAATTAATACAAGAAAAAAAAGTATAATAAAGTAGTAAAGAAAAGCAGTAATTATGCCAAAAATAAGCCCAGAGTATATGAAGTGACTGCGTTGGACACAGATGTAGTTTTTAGCTTCTCAGCAGCCAAAATAATAAAAAATATATAGTTACTGTATAATACGAAGGTTATTTTGAGGGAGAGCAAGATTTCTTTAGATTGAAATTTGAAGATGAATTTACGTAATTCCTGAACAACCCAATTGATGGTGTCCTCAATAACAATCGGTATCATTATAAACACAAATGCAAAATAAGAGAGTTACTGGGATAAAACTCAGTAGGTATAAAAAATATATGATCTACCTCCTTTCACGTGGCTCTTTTCCAAAGCTACCACTATTATCATTTTCTTGCTTATATTTCCAGAGATACTCTATAAAATGCAAGGATATATGTGCATTCTTAAACAATAGTGGCATATGTGTTGTCCTATAACTATTTTTTTCACTAAAAAATCTATCTTGGAGATAATTTTATGTCAGAACATAAAGGTCCTATGTAGTTTTGGCTAGCCACATAGTATTCCATAGTATTCATGAATCCATGAAGGGATACACCATACCCAGTTAGTTCTGTGTTAGAGGGCATTAAGGATCTTTCTAATCTATTGTTATTATACAGAATGCTGCACTGAATATCCTTCTACATCACCTCATTTCACACGTGAGCAAGCAAACCTGTAAGATAAAATGAAACTAGGTCTAGACCCAAAAGCAGGTAGGTCTTAGGGTTTACTGTACTAACGGCTTATTTAGTGATTACTAACAGTCTTCTTGAAAAATGCTTCTTTCTGTAAATCTAACATCTTCTTAGTCCTCTAGCTAACTCAGGTATGTACATTTTTAACTTACTGCCCTTGTTAGATGTTATTTATGCTTCTGTTCCCTTCACCCATGCAAAT
>NW_017731646.1:1338466-1339376 GCF_001890085.2 Hipposideros armiger | reverse complement strand
TTATTTTTCTTAAGTTAATGTAAAGTTTGTGTCTGGCTTCCTATAAATACTTATCTTTTAAACCATTCACTCTGTTCTTATCTTATTTGCAATTCTTATCCATCCTTGCTCCCTGCAAATGAGATCCCACATTTTTTCTCATGGCCGCAAGTCCTCCTGGGATCTACTTGCAGGTCCAATTGCTGGCCATTCTTGTTTTCCATGTTGAGTCAGTCACCCAAGCAGAGAAGAGGGAAAGAAGTGTTCTGGCCAATGTTCTTCCATGATTCCCATTACTTTAGCATTTTTGACAGCTGCGTACTAGTGATTTACTATACTAATTTATTAAATATCTCCCCAACAGATGAACACTGGAGTTGTCTCTTTCTGTTAATGTCTCACAAAGAGTACAGCAATGATAAATCATAAAATCTATTCTCATATTTTTGTTGCTTTAAGTAAATATTTCTGATGGACATATTTCTAGAAGTGCTATAGAATTATCAGATCAGAAAGCACAGGCATTTTAATTTTGACAGGTAGTGCCATCTTGTTCTCCACAAATGTATTAGTTTATTCTGACAACAGGGCAGACACCGCTTCTTACTTTCACACTCTCATCAATACTGCATATCATCAAACTGTAACATTTTTGCCAGTCTTATAGACAAACAAACCACCACCACCAACATAAAAACAATCTGTTTTGTTTCCCTGATGACTAGTGATGTTTAAGCATCACAATTGTTTATTAACCACTTGCACTTATTTTGTGATGGGACTACTCAAATCTTCTGATCATTTTATTATTTGGTTGTCTTGCTTTCAAATGATTTGTTGGTGCTCCTTGTGTATTAGGGATATTAACTCTTACACATATATATTACAAACATTTCCATTATTTGCCTTTTTACTTTGTCTACAATATTTC
>NW_017731646.1:1333415-1335651 GCF_001890085.2 Hipposideros armiger | reverse complement strand
AAATAAAAAGAAGTACTTCTTCACAGAGTGTTAATTCATTCAATACTTTATTAACCTTCTAATTAAAATTCCAGGCACTGTGATAACTGCTAGGCATACAAAAGGATGAAAAGGACAAGGTAATGAAACTTATAAACACATGCCCCAAGAGGTAATAAAAACTAAAAATATGATTAAACAGGAAAGTTATAATGTGCCATGAAAGGAATATGGAAGTGCCATAGATTTTTCATGCTCTATCTGCCCAATACAAAGTTGTGTGTGAGACACATGTCTGACTCAGGATAGCATTCTGTAGGCCCAAGGATTCCAAATGGCATTGTCAATTAACTTGGAGGAGCTCTCACTCCTTTCCCTTGCAATATATGGGTGACACTCATATGCAGAATGTATTTCTACAAGTATACCCAAATTATGGGTTGCAACATAGAAGAAAGTCTGCATGCTATTTCTAATTCCCAATTAACCAGTTGTAACTCCACTCATATGTCCTCCACTCCCCAAAATCCCCTGCAAAAAAAAGTTTAACATGACATTGTGTTGTAATAATGTGCTTCAGAGCTGATATTTTAAGCAATGTCTGTATCTTTAGAAGTAATTCCATATGAAAGTGTTCTTAACTTGATTTCCCAATATTAAAAGCAAAATTTGTGAAATTAAAAAATATTTAAAAAACGCAAGTATTTTGAATTCGCTAATGTTGCCAAATAGTACATAATAATATCTTACATATTCTATTAAATAAATGTGATTATTCAATAAATTCATAAAGGAATACTTAATTTATTAGACAACTGATCTTTGTTTTAGATATTAACCATTGCCCTTTAGTTCTCACATACATCTGAGCCCTTTTCTGAACCTGACTGCATGCAGACAGCCTCTAAATTTTGTATATTCTAATTATGGAAGTGAATGGTGAACAAAGCTATGCTTTGGTATTTTTATTTATAAGGGTAAAAATCCCACCAAACCCTCCTGAGTTCCTAACCCTTGTCTGATAACAAGTCTCCAAAAACTGTTCTTTCACTATTTGTGTGTCCTTAGTTTTCAGAAAGGTGTTAAGGACATTGTCAGAAAGCGGGATCTTCTCTCTCCCTCTCAGAATCCTGAATCACTGTCCCGGGGAACTGAGCACTTAGGCTTCTAGTTCTAGCTCCTGACAGATAGTGTCCACCCAGGAAATCTGACTAACTATATGTTTTGGAAAAGGTTTTCCTTCTTCCTATTTTTGCTTTTTGTTTATTATGTTCTCTCAAAAGTACTATTAGAAAATGAAAAATCTTAGCTAAGAGAGGATATACTTTAAGTAGCTTATTTTTATTTTCTTTTCTAAAACTACAAAAGAATTTATGAACAGTTGAAATAGTCTTGTTTGAAATTATTAATACATTTCAGAAATGTTCTTATATGTGCCATTCCATGAATTAACATAGTTGACATAACAGGGTGAGTGAGGAGGTAAAGGTTGACACAATTAAATTCTTTTTTTACATAGTTACATTTGCAAAACAAACCAATTTTAGTACTTGCATAAAGTTCTAAGATCCATGCCAACAGCTATTGTCATTTATAATAACGAACAGGACTCAAATTATCTTCAAAGATATTTTTATTCAAAAACTATTTGGCATAGTTCTTGTAATATGGTTCAGAAAATAGACAGATGGTGATAAACACTTCTACAGAGTATGTTTGGCAATTCAATACACAGAATAAAAAACCAGTTGGTTGAATCCTGAGTATTTTAGTATTCAAACTTAATAAATTTACTTAACTATGGGCTTAAAATAAATATTTGCTTGAGCACAATGAAGTTTTATTATCATCATTATAAACAAAAATTCATTAATTATTATATATTCAAGTTTAAAGTTGGAAAACACATATTTTAGCTTATAAATAACTGTAAATTCAGTTATCCTGGATTTTTAATGGATACTTTAGGTACTTTTAAAAATCAAGTTATTAAAGTCTAAAATAAGTCATAGTGCCAAGTTACTTACATTTTCAGTTAAAGGAAGACTATCTATTCTTTTAGTAAGATTCTGAAGTTGAGCATAATACCAGTCTTTTTCCTTTTCTTCTTTGTCAAGATCAGCAAGAAGTAATGATCTGTTTTTTAAAAAAAAGGTAAGTTTACACAATGCTAACCAAGTGCACAACAGCAATTCTTATTAGCTGTTACTGTAAAGTTCTCACTGTAAGCTAAAATATTAATAATGAATAAAAACCA
>NW_017731646.1:1320624-1326465 GCF_001890085.2 Hipposideros armiger | reverse complement strand
TACCAATATGACAATGAAAAACATCCAATTAACACATTATAACAGGCTGTTTTATTTAATACCTTCATAAATATTCAAGCTTTTATATATCACATTTAAGTATATTCTAGTGTACTAATTTACATTCAACAGATATTCAAATCACTACATGCTCACTGCTTCCTATCTTTCGATGCCACTATTCCTTTCCCATCTAAATCCTTCTCTTGATTTGGTTCACCAAGTTCCTTAAGTGTGTCTGTCCTCCAAATTTAGATGGAAAATATTATATGTTTCTATCTCCTCAGCCCTTAGACTCCTATCCTACACAGCTCCAAAATTCGACCTGTATCTTTAAAAGAAAACCAGCTGTATTGGATACAGGTCCTTCCCTCTAGTAGATCTGTGTCTCTCAAGCATTGCGAGATTATGGGATATTTTACTTTACTTTCCAGCTCAGTCTCATTCTCAGGTGGCAACTGACTACTTAAGCCATAAAGTTCTGTCCCTTGGAGGTTGGGAGCTCAAGTCTGTAACCTACTCCACAAAGTTCAAAATCTGGCAAACGTTTTGAGGAGACCTGTTGTGTGAAGGTAACAGGTCTCTCCTATAGCGGAACTTTTCCTTACATTCTGCCTTCCTAGTCCATTCCCAGCATCCTTTACCACAAAAAGACTCAGCCAGTGTCCTATGGGGAAAACTACCAATGATTTGGAGCTCCTCTAAATGTCAATACTTCACATCTGCCTACATGTTTGTCACGACCTCCAATAGTTTCTTTCCTTCAGTGGAGTCCTTCTGCCTGTTCCAGTGATGAATATCAGTCTGTACCCAGAATCAACAAATATCCTGAGGGAAGAAAATCACCAGAGATCTCAGCTCATCTAGAAAGGGCTCTTTCCTCTTTGGAATTTTAGTTAATATAGTCCTTGATGCTTCCGCAGTTCTCCAATGTCTTTAAAAGTATGCTTCGGTGTGTGTTTTATCCAGTGTTTTCTAGTTGNTCCAAAAACCATTTATATTTTCTTTTCTATGACTTTCTGAATCATTTATGGGACCTCTTCTACATTATGATAGCACTTTGTCAGTTACATGGGTTGCAAATATAATTTCTCAGTTTATCACATTTTCTAAGTTTGTTCATAATGTTTTGCTAGGTAAAATTTTTTGATATTCTTACACTCAGAGTTGTGGGTATTTTCTATTATGGCTTCTGGAGTTTGCTCATACACAGAGAGATGTTCCCCCCTCTGATAGTGTTACTTTAGGATCCCGTTTGATTATATTTTCTTGGAAAATATGCATGCATGTAAGTATATGGAAGGTTGTATTCTTTCCAAAATTCCCTTTCCTTTACTGAGAAACAATTTTAAAAATAAAAAGTAAGCCTTCACTTTTGATGTGATAACCTCAGTAGTGAGGGACTCCATGGGAAGGAAGGAAGCCCCTGCTTAGGATGAAGCAACCTTGGGAGAGTGTGAAGTAATGAGAAGCTGCCCCCTTAACCCATTTCTGACAACAGAGGGAGAAAGCATTATAGAAAGCCTGACTCCCTTTCAAAAGCTGGGTACAACTAGCATAAAGACGAGATCTGACTGTATTTTTCAGCTTTTCCTGCTGAGGATCTGGAGGATGTACCAAGACTAAAGTAGGGAAAAGAGAAGGATAGACGGTGATCCTGATTACTTTCCAATAAACAGGCTTATGAAATAAGAGCTGGGAATTAAAGTGCTTCACTTGACAGGCCGATGTTAGTGATGGTGGTGGAGGAGGGAGGTCAGGGAGAATAGGGACCAGTTGTTAATATAAAGTTTAAGATCAAATTGTGGTAAAATGCTCTGGGAAAGCCAAGGTTACAATGTCTTGAACCAAAATGATAACAAGTGGTCAAATAACAGTATCTGAACTTGTAACTCACACAACAGTGATTAAGGCTCAGAAATGAAACTAGGTCTAGACCCAGAAGCAGGTAGGTCTTTAGGGTTTAGTGTACTAACAGCTTATTTAAATGACTGTCAACCATTTTCTTTAAAGCTGCTTCTTCATGTAAATCTCATGTCTTCTTAGTCCTCTAGCTAACTCAGAGTCACCTAGAAGAGCATGGCACACATGTATTAGGTATTTAATAAATATTTGTTAAGTAAATTAATGGCTCACATGATAGTAGCTAACATTTATTAAATGCTCTATTTGGAGGACGTAGTTCTAAGTCTTTTTTCAAAAATCCAGTTTAATCCTCGCATCATCCCTTGAGGTAGTTATTCTTACACTCATTCTATAGAGTGGAAAACTGAGGTTCAAAAAGGTTAGAGAGCTATGGACCTGGGTTTGAATCCTGGCTTGACTAGTTTTCTGGCACTTGTGCGATACAGAAAACGAGAAAAAAGGAGAGTTAATCTATGACATAAGGGAGATCTAGAAAGAAAGAATAGAAAAAACAGAGGGGAGAACATCATCAGAGAAATAACAAAGTACAATTATAAAAAGCTGAAAAAAACACTTTTCTAGATCAAAAGGGCACAGTGACTCTCCAGCATGAAGAAGAAAACACACATACCAAGGCATTCTAAACTACTCAAAGAGGAAAAATGGTTGCCTACAAAGGAATAAGAATCAGACTGGGATCAATTGTCTCACCAGCAACATTGATAATGAGAGGAAAATGAGTTGGAACTGATACCTATTCAAATTATCAATCAAGTGTGAGAGCAAAATAAAGGTACTGTCACATAAGCAAGGACTAAACTTTCCTCCTTCCAACACAGTGAGAACCAAGAGAGAGCATAAGATATGTCAGAACCACACACACAAATATCCTCTCCTCTCTCTGTTAATAAAATCAGGACTTGATCTACATGAAGCCACATTCCTAGAAAAGTCAGTATGCTCATGTCCTTGGCCTCTTAATAGAGCTCAAGGGAACAAAGAGATGGAAGATTGTGGACTCTCGTTAGCCTCTTATTTTTCAGCACAGTATTTCCTACACTGTCAGAGAGAAATAGTCCAGGTTCAAGGCACAAAATAGACTCATGTGAACTTAAAAGATGAAAGAAAGCTTAGCACTACTTCTGCCCCAGATGATATCCCTATTTTTATGGATGGACACGCTTAAAACCAGAGAGAAAGTAGTAAAAGGTCTTTTGCTTCTCAGTGAGACATGCTGGGGATTGTCCATATATTAATATTCAATTTTCACAACTCTACAAGGTAGAACCACACCCCTATTTTGTAGAAGAAAATGACACCAAAACTTTTTGACTTGACCTAGGTCCCAGAGCTAATATGTAGCATTTTTATACATGTTAACATTTCTTGAATGTCTAATAGAACTTTTAGGAATATAAAGATAATAAGGTTTCATTCACGCATTAAGGAATTTATAACCTCTTAGGAGACACAGGATATGTGACAGTTCTTGATAATGATATACATTCTGATATTTGTAATGAAATGACTTTAACTGCAGTAAGAGAAGAATTAATACACTAGCTGTGAGAAACCAGAATTCATTCCATATGTCAAGTAGCTTTTTAATCAGTGAAATTGATAAATTAAGAAATGTTTCATTTCCGGCACTTGTAATAGGCCTTCCATAATGGACAGTTAGTTACCTTACACTGGATCTAGTAGTAGTTATTTTAGTTCAAAAGTTAACCAGAAATGCAATTAAAAATCAATTATATACTTTAACCAGACATAGGGATTGTGATCATGTGTAGTGCCCAATGTACAGAACATTTGAAGTATTTAAGTGACAAAATAGAGGTCTTAAAATCCTAAGAAATTGCCTTCTTTATATTTTCAGATTTAGTATAGGGATAATCATTAACATACTACCTTTGAGTAAATAAACGCAAAATGCTCTCTAAGCGTTAGTGGTCACCCACCACACATGCGTCATAATTCATATCTTGTATTACAAAATGACAAAATAATAGCAAATATTGGAGCATACAAGTCAATGTTTGCTATTTAATGAAAAAAAAAATACCTCTCTTTCTCAAGTTCTTCTAAATAACCGGTGTTTTCTCTGCTTCCATTTACAAACCCTCTTCTTGGAAACGACCCCATAGGAACAGGACTGCACTCTCCTGAACGACTAGATACAGATCCTTCCCGGCTTCCATAAGAACGGAGGGACATTTTTGACCGTAGTTTCACTCCAGGGAAATTACTGCTATCTAAGTTAAGCTCTAAATAAAATACAGACAAGTTTTTATATAACAATTGCTTTAAGTAGTCTAAAATATTGCTGATGCAATTATATTGTTTTAAAAGTGAAATCTTAGGTTCATATTTCTGATGCAATTATATTGTTTTAAAAGTGAAATCTTAGGCTCATATTTTAGCCCTCAATTCTAACGCATTTTATAATATAATTGAAAATACTTTATATATACTACATTAAGCCTGTAGGGGTACTAAATTGTGGCAGCTATTGGGCAGCCGATTTATGCAAGGAGCAGAGGAAATCCTTATCACAAATGCTGATGCTCAGAGAAATTTACTGACTCCAGGTTGTAGGTAAATGTAAAGGCAGTAGTGAGAGTAAGTAGAAGAATTCTGAAAAAACCAAAAATCAGAAAAGGACCAAGCCTCAGAGAGGCTGGCTCTCCGAGGTCTTGCAAAAGGACAATGACCTGGAGCATAGACTCTATAAAAGGACACACTTCTTGGTGCAGAAGCTTACAACTTTAAATTTCTAACAGAGGAAATCACAAATACACATGACTGAATAAACAACTGTTTAGAAACAGAATGGCTAACCTTTCCCTCCAAAGTCAGTTTGAGCTGGGGAAAAGGAGTGTGTTAAAGGAAAATTAGACGAAATGTCCTTCCTTAGATTCCCGCTAGATAATCTGGGGACCCAACGTCTCTGCCTAGCTTCAATTATAATTGAGAGCAGTTCCCTGTTTTGACATTGGAATTTTTAAGCAATAAAATGAGACAGACATGCTTTAAAAATTCTGCTAAAACTGGCTTATAATCAGCTTATGTATGTGAGAGGGTAAAGCATTTGTAGTCTAGATGCACCAGAGAAGGACACTGTTTCAAATGAGGCAATGCGCCTAGCCTGTGGCACCCAGCTTACAAAAGGTCTACTGAGTGGCTGGCAGAACAGCAATGAGCTTTCAAAACAGCTGAAAATTATCAAGGAAGGGGTCTAAGATAGTTTATTCAAAGCCAGTGAAATGTTCAACTGAAGAAATAACAAGCAAATAGACTTTTTACATATTTGTTCTGTAACAATCACATCCTAATGAGTAAGGCTGTTATACCAGGAAAACTGATATCAACACTCAAATCAAGAGAAGCTACACTTGGAATATACACACCTAAAATTGACAACTGAAGCTTAAAAATTTATTGTAAAACATTATAAAAAAATCTACCTTTGAGACGCTCTAATAAATCAATCTGTCCAGAAGATGTCATAGCTTCATCTTCAATACTTCCTTGTAGTTGTTTAAGTACTTCCTGTAAAAAACAACACAATATATGAACATGACAAAATTCTAAAAAACTTCTTGAAGACATGATGCTAAGTTTCTTGGCACTTAGGTATGATAGGGAAAAAAATTACTTTAGATTAATCTGAAAACATATCACAAGTGGTAAAACACTCTACATATATTACCTATTATTAAGGATAATAAATTATATCCCAACAATAATAATAGTGATGTTTTGTGATAACGGTGATTATGAGGAGTCTCCTTACAAGACACTATATGGAACACTTAAGATATATTAACTTTTATAACCATACAACATGTGATTATTCTCATTTTCAGATAAATCAACAGAGCCTCAAAGACTTAGCCAAGTTATTGAGCAGCGAATTTATTCAGGGAACATAGG
>NW_017731646.1:1315649-1318844 GCF_001890085.2 Hipposideros armiger | reverse complement strand
ATTGCTATGCTCAGCATTTGAAATCAATCAAGTTGAGTTTTAGCCTTAGAGTGAAAAATATAGTACATAACTTTTTAAGGTTATAATTTCTGCATTTATCCAATTCCAGGTCAACTAAATCCCATGAAATCTCTATTTTATTATATTTTTATTACAGAAAATGTCAAACTTATATGTAAGTATAAAGAGCATTGTAACAAACTCCCATGTATCCTAACATCTAGCTTCAATAATGATCAACTCATGGTCTTGTTTCACCTGTACCCATATTCGCTTCCACCATTTCCCCACTTCCACCCAGATTTATTTTGAAAACAAATCTCGGACCTCATGTCATTTCTTCTGTAAATATTTCAATATGTATATATTTAAATAGGGATTTCTTCTAAACACAACCACAGGGCCATCATTATACCTAAAAAAAGTCATTTCCTTAATATTCTCAAATATATAGTGTTCACATTTCCCTAACTGTTGTATACCTGTTTTGCTGTCACATACACACAAAAATATTTTGGTAATTTGTATTTATGCCATGTAATCAACAGCAAAGCAGTATTCTCTTTTGCCACTAGATGGTACTACTGCATAAATTGCAGGCATTCTTAAATGATCTAATTGGAAGAGACACACCTTGCCTTTCTTTGGGATATACATAGCCTAATGATTAGGAAACATGATTCAAGACTGTATAATGTATTCAAAGTCTAATAAGTGATTTTTTGGGGAAAGAACTATTGCTTTGGGTAAACTTTAAGCCAACACAGGAAGTGCCAATGTTTCCAAATGTCTTTTCACAAATCAATATTCTAAGAGAAAACAAACAGGTCATGGATCCTGCTTTTTAATAGCTTAAAGTCTCTGAAGGAAGAGATACATAAATAATTTCATTGTAAGGTTGTAATTGCTATACCACAGGCCCAATCCTAAAGAAATATGAGGATGGGTTAGCAAGGCTATCTTTAGAAGCCTGTGCTGAGTAATTATCAATTCATGATTGAATTCAAACATATCCAAGTGCCAATATTCACGATGTATAGTACATCACCTGTACAACTGGTCAACCTTATATTTCATTGTAGAAAATTAAGGGTCCGACTTCATTGTTACATGGAGAGACATTCCATTTCAGCATGAAGATGGATCTAAGCGTAGATTAAAATATCTTCAAAAAATGAATTTTGAATTTGCTCAAGTAATTAAACAAAAACTTTAAAAGCTATCTCAGAGCTCTATACTACAAAACAGACATCCAGATAGGCCCGCCAGGAGGATTTCTCTGCAAAATGTACCTCTAAGTAGATGAAAGAGTAGTCCTATTAGGGATCTTTAATTTTGTAGCTTTAAAACTTTTTAAAAACACATGTCATGTACAATTTTAGTTTCATTCTATTCATCAGTGTTAAAATACCAAACTACTCTCTTTTAACCTATTAGGTAATTAATCTGGCTGTTTTTAAAGTCACCTATAGTTTGTGGTAAGAAAAATGTTTGTTTATAATCTGCCTTATTTCTAAAAGGATTTGAGGTAGATACCTTGGAGATCTATCATTGCTGGGGACAGTTTTTACCACAGAAATAGGCAATTGGAACAAAAAATATTTAGAGACAGACATGAGTACAAAGGTTGAGCTGTTGTGATATTGAATATAAAAGGTAAAAGAAGAGCAAAAATAGTTCAGTGATACACAGAAGCTCGAAGAGAAAGGGAGACCTCAAAATGCATAGAAAAGGAACTCAGGAGAGAATAGAAAATGAATAAGAAATAGGAGTAGTGAACAGACAGGAGAATAGGGTCAAGAACCCAGATGTTAAAAGAGCCTAGGGGCAGAAATAACACAAAGCAGGAATATGCAGGAATTATTTTTTAAAAGGGAAGAAAGGCGGTAACAGTTTTATTGATGATCTCCGATTCTATAAAGTTATTAAATTCAGCAAGAAGAGAATCTACTTAAGTAACTAGAAATTAAAACAACTAAAGTTTTAACCTCGATTATTTTGAAATTGGAACATATTTTCACCAGTGCAGACTGAATATTTTATAACTCTTCTTGGAGGTTATCACAGCTTTTCAATGCTATTTGGCAAACCAATTTTAGGGCTTGAAGGTGCCATGGACATCACCTACGCTAGTGCAATGCTTGTATTCTTCAAACATGAAAACTTAAACTTAAGTCCAGAAGGGACTCCAAGGTGATGTAGTTCAGCTTGTGGCAACACCAGGAATAGGATCAGGTAGACTTTCACCACAACTCTACACACTAGGGCGCCCTGATTTTCTTGATTATCTATCAGTAAAGCACTTAAGTGGCAAGAAGATCTGAGACAGCTGGGGAGGAAGGCTATATTTAATAATTGAGATATATTCTAAAGTTATGAAGCTAGTTTCTATGTATTACATATAACACCCAGCCTCAGTATAGTGATGTTAATGTTTGTCTCTTATTTTTGGCTTAAAAATACCTTAAGAACTAACTATCTAGTCACTGAGATTTTACACTTGTTTTCTGTATATGGTTCACTGGATGAATTCAACATATTTTATTTGAAGGTATAAATGTTAATGTTCGTAAGAAAAGAGTTTACATATTACTGCTTAACTTAAAATAACACTTTTAAGTAAGGGAAGTGTCTAACCCCAAGTTTACAAGAGGGAACACTGAATAAAAATTGATACACTGCAATTAAAAGTCACAGTCTTGATACCTTCATATTAGATGCCTCAGTTTCCAGTTTTGTAAGATGATTGGAATTATCTTCTAGCTCTTGTCGAAGATTTGAGTTCTCCATCTTCAGTGCCTCAACTTGCTTTAACAACTGATCATATGAAGCTGCAGCCATCCTTGGCTACCCTTGGACCTATAAGGTTAAAAAGGATTTTGAAATTCACTACTAAAAAATATAGTGGCTGCTTGTTTACAAAGAAAGGGATAAAGAAACAAAACTCTTGAGACATTTAATAAGAAGAATTGTTCTCATATGCTAGTTTTGATCTCAAAACAGTATTGTTCAAGTTGCAGCATCTTTCCAAGAGGATGAAACACTGGGGTCTTAGATGAAGACAAACAGGACCAAAATAGAAGAGAACTTCAGTAGTGTTTGAATACATTTGCCTTTTCACACTGGATGAGATTTCTATTCTATTAGGTTAGAATTTTTTCAAGGTTTTAGAGATATTTTACCTGGTCTAGCAGG
>NW_017731646.1:1309804-1310974 GCF_001890085.2 Hipposideros armiger | reverse complement strand
TAGTTTTAAGCTACCAGTCTGCAGTACTCTGTCACAGCAGCCCTATAAGACTAGAGGGGGGAAGGATAAATTGACATGTTCCTTGTTCTCAAGTATCTTTATATTTAGCAAAGGAATATTCCAATAGAAAGGGTAAATGGGATCAGTATATGAATATATCAGACCAGTTTGTGTCCCATCTTACATTCTCTTGGCTCACTTTCACTCTAGTCATTGCTGTATCAATCAGCTCACAATCAGATATGAACTAAAAGCACCAGGTATCCTTTGCTTTTTCAGGGCATCTGTAACACCCCAGTGTGGGTCCCCAACATTCCTGCATATAAGAGTGAACACCTGATGGGGCAATCCTTGACTAAAGGTAAATGATTGCTATATATATATTTCTTTCTCTTGGGTGACAATTCTATATGGTTCCTCAGAAAGTCATGGCAGATCAAACCCCAGTTATCCAAAGTGGTGATCAACTTAAGAACACATGCTTAGACTGGTTGTCCCTCTTCGCTATTTAACTCTTTCCAGGCCTCTACTCCTGTTCCTGGATGACTTCCTAAAGAAAGCATTTCAAATAAGACCTTGATTGTCTTTTAAGATTCGGACTTATTGGTGTCCTTCGGCTAAGATAAAAATTACCTAGAATTCAAAGGCAAATTTGGGTCAAAAGCACTGACAGAGTGCTACGGCAGTCACACCCTGCTGAGAAAATTGAGAAAAGTGTTCAGAATGTAAAAGCCATTTAAGAAGGAACTTAAGAGATGGAACAATTGTAACAAACATAAATGTGAGATGACAGTATTCCAGAAGAAGGAATAATAGCATGATCAAAGCTCAGATTGGAGAAATGATGTGTATTTGGAGGAACAGAAAACACTCTAATTTAGCTAAGATACAGTGTGGAGGAATCAGGGAAAAGAAGGAAGTATGATCATAAATATGGACTGGAACCACACTGTGGCTAGGTTACTTCACAGTGTGAGAAACAAGAGGTTTGGATAGAGACCCACAGAAATGCTGTGATAACAAAGGTACAAGTCCATGTTGCTTTAACATTTCTCAGTTTTTATTACAAACTATGTCAGAAGTAGCTAACATACTGACATAAATTAAGTGATAATAAGAATGTAAAAATAGCTAGGGGAGAGAGATTCAGCCAGCTGGAGGGACTTGACC
>NW_017731646.1:1300529-1308039 GCF_001890085.2 Hipposideros armiger | reverse complement strand
GCATACATACAATGGAGTATTATTCAGCCTTAAAAAGGAAATTCTGATACATGCTATTACATGGATGAACTAAAGACATTATGTTAAGTGAAATAAGCAAGTCACAAAAAGGCAAATACTGTATGATTGCTCTTTTATGAGGCTCTTAGGGAAGTCAAATTCATAGACAGAGAGAGTAGCATGGTGGTTGCCAGGGACTGGAGAGAGGGGAAAATAGGGAGGTATTGTTTAATGGTAAAGAGTTTCAGTTAGGAAAGATGAAAAAATTCTAGACATGGATGGTGGTAGATTCATAACAATATGAACATACTTAATGAAACAGAAATATATATATATATAATGATTAAGATGGTAAACTTCATGTATATTTTACAATAAAAAAACATTAACTTTATTTAAAAAATAGACACACAAAATGATGACAAATATTTCACAAGAATTAATATATACTTAAGAACATTTGAATGAGTGCCTGTAAGGGAAGTGGGAGTAGGACATGGGAATAAAGGAGAGAAGGCTTGCCTTATATGGTCTGATTATGTCATGATTTGATTAATAAATAAATAAATAAATTTTGAGAACATAATTACATAACACGTGAGATGTCACCTACACCAGAAGAGCTGGTGTATCTTTCCTTCTAACAACTGACCCTATAGAAATCAAGAACCACAGATTATTGACTATTAAAAGTAGACGATCTAGGGCTGGCCCAGTGGCGCGTTGGTTAAGAGCTGGCTTGGTACACCAGCTCTGAGCAGCAGGGCCTGGGTTCGGATTCCACATGAGGGTCAGTGACACTGCCCTCTACAGCTAAGATGGTGAACAGAAGCTCAACCTGGAGCTGGGCTGCCGTGAGTCACCGGGGATGGCATAGGCTGCAGTCCCTGCTGCAGTGGGCTGCCATGGGCTACCGTGTGTGGCCAGCAGTCAGCGTGAGCGGCCAGCAGCTGGTGTGAGCTGCCAAGAGCCGCTGTGAGTGTCCATCCAGAGGCCAGTGACTGATCTGCCTCATCTGGGAAGAGCGCAATGATAATACCAACATGGGCCAGTGAAGCGACGTCCTCCACAACTACAATGAAGAACAAAAGGACAGCAACTTGTCTGTTCCCCTTCCTCTGATTCCCCAGCGCTGTTTCTCTCCCATAATTCCCCAATAAAATCTTAAAAAAAAAAAGTAGACGATCTTGAAAATCACTTCATTTAACCTTCTCATTTTACATTCAAGACACTTAAGACTTCAAAAGTAATGTACTTTTCAAAATTATCTATGATTCCTAGCAGATTTTACAAGGCACAGTGTTTCAAAGAGCAAACCACCACATTCTTCTAAATTAGAAGATATTTTAGATGATATAAACCTTTAACGCTCCGCCAGGCGCAACTGATCTCACAGATTCATTGCACACACATTTTCAAATATCCAACAGTTAACTTAAGTATCGTGACTCATCGCTTCCATATCTTCTCCCTCTACCGTAACCTATTGCTAGTCATGTTTGACTTAGTAAAGACGTACTTCATATTTGAAAATTTGTGTGCAATGAATCTGTGAGATCAGTTGCACTCGACGGAGGGTTAAATATCCTAGGAGTAGCCAAAGCAATCAGTGTTAAACTAGCAAACATTTGACATGGTTCTAGTTTCTTAAGAGGTTCGTTTCCATGTCTTATTCGACTCTCCAGCACCTTTCATTGATCTGGTATTTAGTAGGTACTCTAATATGTAGTGAATATATTTTCTCAAGTATCATTCATCTTGTCTACCTCATAATGCTGTATCCTATCTTGTATATTGTGTGCTATGTAAAGTTTCACTCTGACTGTAATACAAAAAAAAGAAAAAAAGGAGAGGGGGAAGGTGAGAATAACATAAAAAGAATGGTTAAATTATGTGAAATTAGTAACAGTGAAAAATACAGAAAAATGGTAAAATAAAAATCCACAGATCAATTTATGCATGGAAAGCATCAATAAATAGCTTTCAGTTCATAGTTTATTATTTTTTGAATATTTAACTTTTGAATTCTTTAACAGCTCAATTATGGCCAGATCAATTAGCAATGAACAGTTTCAAAGAACGCTAAGGCCAATATATAAAGTCTTATATTAGGTAGCTCATAGTACAAGGGGGAAAGAAATCAACTTTTCTTATTTTAGTTATTTCTTATTTAATTCTAAAACAACTCAAACTAATGTTGTTCTATTTAGAAGTATGCATATGATTAATAAGATGATCTAAAAAAGTGCGCTATGAATGTCATTATGAAAACTGCTGCCTCTCCATTTTCTTAGCTATCAGGAATTTTACAAAGCATTCTAATATCATAGTTAAAAACTCATAACAAAATTAAGATTTCTTTTTCATTTGATGACCTGTCAGTGATTTATATTGCTCTTTAAATAATTTGTTATACACAATATTGTATGTTATGTAGTAGGGACACGAAATAGTTATGTTAGAATAAAGCAGAGTTAGAAGATTTAAATTCTTCACATCTTTATACAATACATGACCTTGGATAAAGTTACAACATACCTAGTTAGGAGTGCTTTAACATTTAATATGAAAATAATGCAACGCTGAGCTGTTTAAAAAGTAAAATTAGATAATTTCTGTAAAAAATAAGAATTATAAACTCTCAAAGACTATTCTAACTGGGGTTCAAAGAATTGAATGGTATTGGCTGTTAAATTTCATTTGATATTTTAATGTGACATCTTTAATTTTAACTATAGTTTCTATCACATTTTTAAAAGAGATCTTAAGGACTATTAATCCTGATATTTATGATAAATCATTCTTAAAGCAGATGTATTTTTTTAAAGATAGAATAAAATTGTTTTATCAATGAAATCTTTACAATCTTATTTATTCAAGTCCAATTTTCCTTATTATCTTGAAAAAAATTACTGAAACAAAATGGTAGGTTCTCAAGACTTCCTATTACATAAGCACCATTTAAGAGATAACTCACTGATCCTGGTGGGCTTTACCCAGCCACTGCCATCCTGTTCAGGGAGTAGGAAGGTGTGACAGGCTGGCTACCATAAAAATGCATAAAGATAATGCATTTAGAACTATATCAATAAAAAAAACATGTTTTTAGACATTTAAGGAAAGGAAAAAAATAAGTACAATGAAAATACTTTTTACATCAAGGGTATTCACTAAACAGATATATATCTAAAAAGAAAAGCCACAGCACTTTAATTTAAAATATTTGCCTGTAGACTTTATTTAATGATTTCTAAAAGTGACCAAAGAGCAACATAAAATTACTTAATACAGATCTTAAATATGAAGCTTATGAAAAATTTATCACTATAATTTTTCAAAGTAATTTACATAATAAAGTGACTCCTGAATAACTTAATGGCATAAAGCTACACTAACAAAGGAAAAAGATCCACTGCTTCATATCTAATTTAAGATTTCCTGTAAGATTTATCTTAGAGCAAAGAATTTGAGCATCTCTTCTGAGATGTAGAGTCAAAGTGTCCACTGCATTCTACTGTCAAAATATTCACTGACATTTTTCCTACTTTAAATACCAAATAATTCTTCCTCCTATTCAGGCTGCAATTAAACTATGGCTTCCTGTAAATGGACTTCTACCACCAGCACTGATGTAAGGTTTCTTATTCCTCTGCAGTTGTCTTTTCAGCCTAATGGGGAGAAAAGCACTGCTGCAGTCATCTGCAAAAGCCACTACCACTGCGCCTTGTAACTAACAAAGACGCTGGTATCCTTTTTTCCACCCTATTCACAGGGAGCTCACTTAGATGTTTTGCAAAAGCAAGCACTTCCGCTGACCAAAATTTTACCAATCAACCAAAACCACCACTCCAGCTCTGCAGTACCTGTCCTCCTCTTCCTCTACTCGCAAGAAGCCCTTTCCACCAGGTTCACATCAGTCATCATCATCAGCTTTGTATCCCCTCTCTTGGTTACCACTGCATGTGTCCCTGTGGCCAGGGAGGAAAAGAAGCCTTTCAATGGGCTAGAGCTTTTGCTCCTCGCCATGAATATGCTCCATTCTTTGTTGTCCTCTACCCGTTTCCTTAGATACTGTTATTCCACTCTACTCTGTCAACAGGCATTATAAAAACAAAACCTCCTTCTAGCTTCAAAAATAGCTCTTTCTCACCAGACTCCCCTTAACCCTTCCAACCCTCCCCCCCTTCTTCCTCTTCTGTCAAAAACCCTGGATCAGAAGCACAGGAAATCCATCTCCTGTGCTGCAGTAGAAAGGGGGGAGGGGGGGAGACGCCCCTGCCTCCACGCTTGGCAAGTGGCAGTGCACTCTGTGCCAAGGAAAGGCCACCAGTTTCAGACAGTATGAGGAAAAATCGTCTCCCCCCTCCCTCCGCATTAAGCTGGGCCACCGTGGCTCCAGCACCTACCCCATTTCCGAGCCCAGCAGCACCTCCATTCCGTCTCCAGTGACACCGAGGCGGGCTGCGCCAATATAGCCACATGTCGGTCACGTGTGCCCACACCCAGCCAATCGGCGGGTCCCCGACGGGAATGGGGAGCGCCCTGGTCCGCATCCAGCGGATTACACAGCTGCTTCACGCTCGGCTTCCCGACCCGCAGCCGGCACTCCGCACTCGGCAGCAGGGCACAAGGCCCCGCCCTGCTGCACAAGCGGCTGAGCCCTAACCAGCACCAAGCGCTTGTGGGTCTGCCCTCACCATCCCTTATCCCCAGGCAACCACCTAAACTCATGGAAGCTGACATGCATAATAGGTTGGGGTGGGGACGGTCCATAGGGCAGAAAGATTAGCATGAATTGCTGGTGGTGAATAATAAACTACATCTCATTCTCATGTTTGCAGCATAGAGGAAAAGAATGTATTATAATGAATAATTTACATTACAAATCACTGATCTGTTAGGTAAATCACCTGAACTATGTTTGAATTAAAAATACAGACACCAGAAAAGCTATGATGGCAACATAGGCTTCATGGAGTCACTCATCTGGGTTGAGTCTTTGGCTTGGGCTACTTAGCTCTGTGATTTTGGTCACTTTAAAGGCTCAGTGCTTCAGTTTCCTTTATAAAATGGGAGAGAAGACGTATGGAATAGAGGAATTAATATCTACAAAGTAGTATTTAGAGCAGTCCCTGACACAATAAGTATTACTGACTACTTCTAATCTGAGACATATTTAATATTTTAATGAAAACTCTACATTTCACTTAAATCTAACCAAGTAAAGTTTAAATTACTAATTTTTTATGAGTTTGAGGGACAAAATCCAAATTGTCAAGAATTTAAAGTGGATTTAAATTCTGGTTTAAATGGGGGGTGGGGAGGGGGGACCAGTTTCCATCATCTATTTCAAATTTAAGAGGATACTTAACTTCAGGTCTTTAAACAAAATATATTTACTATAATCTTTTCTTAATATTTCAAATTAATAGCGTGAAAAACAAACAAACAAACAAAAAGAACAAGCTATTAAACAGCTGTGAACGAAAAAGGGACCTGACAAGCTCAGTGGAGGCCTGCAAGGCTGGCCTTAAAAACTCAGTGGCTAAAAGTAACCACACAGGATGGTCTGAACATAAAAATTCCTAAATAAAAGTGGGTCATGGTGGGTCTCATGTCCTAGGCATGCAGCTTCCCTGACACAAGTCAATCCTTAACTTAAGTGAGCCTGTCTGCTGTCTTTCTGCATACCTTTGAAAGGTCACAGTATCTTTTCTAGACCCCTCAAGGCACAACCACAGGCACAAGAGCAGGAAACCATGGGAACCCTCATGTTTATCTTGTTCTCCAGCACACCATCTCTATNATCCAGTGATCTTTCTCCTCAGAATAAATCTGACTGAATTTTTTCATTGGTCCATGTAGTAATCTTAAAATATACCCACAATTTCTTTGATCCCATTCTTTGAAAAAGTGGAGCTTAATTTATCTCCTGTTGTGTGGGCTGGATTTAGTTCCTCACTTCTAATAAACAGAATATGGTAGATGTGATGATGTATGACCTGTCAGACTATGTCATAAATGGATTCCTTTTTGCTCTTACTCCCTGGGAGCATTGGAGGAAGCCAGCTGCCATGTCAGAAAGATACTCAAGCAGCCCCGTGGAGAGGCTCATGGCAAGGAACTGAGGGCTCCTGCCAACAATCAAGACAAAGAGACTCTGTAAGTGAGCCATCTTGGAAGTGGACCCTCCAGTTTAGTCAAGCCTTCAGATGACTGCAGTCCTGGCTGAAAGACTGCCACTCCATGAGGGGTTCTGAGCCAGACCACCCAACTCAGACATTCTTGAATTTCTGCCCCATAGAAACTCTAAAATAATAAATGTTTGTTGTTTAAGCCACTAAGGTTTGAGGTAATTTTGTTATATAATGATGTATAAGTGGTCCATAAGCAGTCTGTACAAGGCTGTAGGTCATAGCAGTGTTTGTGGGAGAAGAGATTTGGAAACAGCTAGGGCCTTCACTAGAGGGATGGTGGTAGATATTATAGAACATTATACAGCAGGGTCAGCACCACAAACTAGGTGGACAGAAATATCACAGATCTTAAAAACAGTATTGGGTTCAAAAGTAAAAAATTATCAAAATTAAAATGATTAATTTGGGTACATATCCCTAAGAAGTAAAAGGAGGGACTCAGATATTTNCATTTAGTCTCCCGTCTGCTGTATCTTTTCCCCACCTCTTCCTTTCCTTACATTCTGTAAATGGCTACATACATTGGCTGGACTCCACTCAAGCCCATCTCAAGTGAAGGTAAGTTCCAAGATGGCCACCAAAATTACCTGAAGCAGGGGATGGCAAACATTTTCTGCAAGGGTCAGATAACAAACAAGGCCTTTGTCGACCACATGACATCTGTTGCCAACTACTTGACTTCGTCCCTGTAGCACAAAAGCAACCACAGTATGTAAATAAATGGGCAAGACCTGTTCCAGTAAAATTTAATTTACATAAACAGTGGCAGTTTGCTGACCTCTGGCCCAGAGCATGAATTCCCAATTTTGGTTTTCAAACACCCCAGAGTAGCCCAAATAATTTCAAAGGCTATTGAAAAATTCTCAAAATTTGGATTTTACTTTTAAATAATAGGAAGTAACCTGCTATGTTGGAAAGAACAGAGAGCTAGGAAGACTTAAGGTCTTGGGAGTCAAACCAGCAATCTTGTTGCACACTGAGCCATCAGCCTCCTGTCAGCAGCTTGCTGCTGCTCAGCTCAAGGTGCTGTGTTCAATTTTAGTTGGGGGAAGGGAGGGGCGTGGCTCACCATCCCATGAGGGAGTCAAACCAGCAACGTTGCTGCTAAGAGCACGCACTGTCACCATCTTAGCGGCAGCGCAGCTTGGGCACAGCTCACTGGCCCATGTGGGAATCGAACTGGTGACCGTGTTGCTCAGAGTTCGCGCTCTTAACCAACTGAGCCACTTGGCCAGCCCTAAATTTCTTATTAGGAGTGGCTTCTAAATGTTTTTACAGCACCTTCTGTTATAACATATAACCATATTTTTAAA
>NW_017731646.1:1251327-1294364 GCF_001890085.2 Hipposideros armiger | reverse complement strand
AAAAAAAATATCCTTGAGGTGGCACTAAAGGATAAGGGTTGAGATAACTCAGGGACAGGAAAAAAAAATGGGTGGCTTGTCTTTAATTTTGGCTACTCCATTGGAATTGCTTACAGAGAGTCTGAACAAAAATTTTTGCTAGATAAATAGATAAAAGAGATAAGGAGCATTTACTCCCTCCAGCTCAAATTTCAGGTTGTCTTAGGTGATTAAGAATCTATGTGGAGGTGTCTGAGGGTACCCTCAAGATGAGCAGGACCCCATGTGGAATTCCAACAAAACTGTAATTAAGTAACTGACTTCTCCGGGGACATGCACAGAAAGGTTAGTTACCTAGGGCTCCAAGTCTTCATGATGGTATTAGGTAGCAGGGGAGAGAAACCAAGACATGTAAGAGGGTTGGATTGGAGCGACTTGTGAGGTGACAGCCCCGTGGAGCTTACTTAACCCATAAGCAGCACACTTCAAACCACCACACAATATCCCTAGAAATTTGTTCAGACTCTGCAGATCTCAAATGAAAAACAAAATTAACATGGGAAATCGTGCCTCCAAAGCTAACAAGCCTCAGCATCCATTAATGTTCCTGCAGATGTACGCTTCACAGGGAGCATTTACTTGCAAGTGCTTACAGAAATGGGAAGACTTAACTATTGGGTTATCGGAAAAGTCATGACGCATTTTTGCAATGAAAAACAGAGAAAATAACATCATGACTTTTCCGACAACCCAACAGAAGTGATATCAACTTAAGATGGGCAAAACAGAGCCCATTTTAACATCTACATTAACTTTTCTGGGTGCACAATAAAAAGAAAAAAAAAGAGCCACCTCTAAAATCAAACTGAATGAATGGGAGGCTTACCATGTTAGTAAAGAGAAGCCCCTGAAATGGAACACAGAGAAGCTTTCTTCTCTCCAGGAAGTTAATAAGAAAAATGTAGAGACTGTCTCTGAACTAAAGAAGGCTTCCAAAGCTGCCCAATGCCAACATCCCACTTTTCCCTCTTCTCCAACTGCCCTACTGTACCCTTTACTTCATTGTCTGGACATACTCTCCTTTCTACTCCCTCTTCTCTTGTGGATGCAGAACAAGGGGTTCTACAGAAAGTAACCTCACAGGGTGATCTCATCATAAATTCCTAGCTGGGCAGGTCATGGTGGGTAGTCATGTCTCAGGCCTATAACTTCTTCAGTGAAAGGTGTTAGGCCAGCCCTGTCCATCGTCCCTGTGCATCTAGGTTCACACACCTTTGAAACAACAAAAGCAATACCCCTCAAAGCAGGTATTAACCCTCAAGAGAGCACATAATCTTGTTAACTCTCCTGTAATCCAATCTCCACCTTGCTTTCTCTCATTTCCATGTATGTTCCCTCCTTAATTTCAAATGCATGAAAGGAGCTGCAAAACTGTTATTCTCTGGAGCACCTGAGATCTATCTCCTCGGCATAGAGTATGTCTTCAGTTTGACTCAAACAAACTCTTACAGAAATTCTCTATAGATTTGGACATTTCCTTTGTCAATCCAGCATATTTGGAGCAATATCATTTATTAAATGTTGCTTAGGGACAGCTGAGTGGTGCGTTGGTTAAGAGCTGGCTTGGGATGCCAGAGGGCCCTGGTTCGGATCCCACATATGAGGGCCAGTGACACTGCCCTCTACAGCTAAGATGCTGAACAACAGCTCAACCTGGAGCTGGGCTTCTGAGAGTCGCCTGTGACAGCATAGGCTGCAGCCCCTGTGGCTGTGGGTTGCCATGGGCTACCGTGTGTAGCCAGCAGCCAGCGTGAGCGGCCAGCAGCCGCAGTGAGCGGCCGTCCAGAAGCCGGCGACTGATCTGCCTCACCCGGGAAGAGTGCAATGATGGTGCCAACTTGGGCCAGTGAAGCAACGTCCTCCACAACTAGACTGAAGAACAAAAAGACAGCAACTTGTCTGTTCCCCTTCCCCCAATTCCCCAGCGCTGTTCCCATCCCTCAATTCCCCAAAATAAAAATCTTAAAAAAAGTTGTTTAAATTAGAAAATTCATAGACATACAGCAAAATATTCATACATATACATATAACAGATGTTCATGGGTATCTTTGGAAGGTAGGATTCAGAATGATTTCTGCTTTTCCTTTGTGCTTTTTGTATTTTTTCTCTTTGTCTTTGTATTATAATGCCTGTCTTTGTATTATAATGCCTGATATATAGAAAACACTCCCTAAATATTTGTTGAACGAACAAATGAACTGACAACATATTATTTAGTAATTAGAAAAATTATATATCAAAAGTTTAAATATATTTAGAGACAATTTCCCTTCATGTCTGAAATAAAGGAGACATGTAAATCAATTTGGTTCTATCTTAAATCCCTTTTGTCAGGATGACTTAATTTTACAAAAGGCTCTCAAGATACTCTTATTCAAAGTGTATGATTCATTGAAAAGGGCTTAATTATTTATATAGTCATTGACTATCTGTGACAAATTTATAATGAATAATTTCTCATAAAGCCTAGAAAAAAGCACTCTTTCCTTTCTGGAAAGAAGAAGTGTCCTCCAAAACAATGAATACATTGTAGAAACTCCTAAAAATAACTTCTTAGTACCCTGAGAAACAACTCGATGACTCTTGACTCAGACTATGATTCAAGCTATTATTTAGTAAGCCAGCTTATAGCCAAATACTTGTCTAGGTTTATTCTACATGTATTGGAGACACTGGTGATTCAAATGACAAAATTTTAAAGAAAACAATGACCATTACACGTTCATTAATCACTACGATTCAAATCTAAAAGCAAGCCAATCTAAAACCTTTACATTTTACAGTGTTGCCAACTGAATGATTCAGTAAGATTTTCAAACCAGTTTCTTCAGAAATTCTGGAAAAGTTTGATTTGAATTTTAGTTTTAGAACCTATTTAGATATTTTTAAAACTATAATTAAAAATATATACAATCAAAATGTATTGAGCCAAATTTGAACACAATAAAAACACAACAAAGATCATTGAAGCATTAATTTGTGTCACCAGGTTTGCATATATCTCAGAATAAAGCTTCTGCCATCCCTATTTAATTAAAAATACTATCATTTACACTATATATAGTATGCATTGAAAATATTTTCTGGTCAAAATTAAATACAGAAATCAATTGTATGTTTAGGGTACCGTAAGACGGCACTGACAAACATGCCTCTGATGTCAAATATCTGTGTGTTCCTTGTGATCAGCTTGACTGTTTTTAGTAAATGTTCGTAAGTAAATGTATAAATATGAACATATAGGCCATCTTAAAAAAAACCAAAAAACAACTTCTGAACCTCCTGCAGCTTAAAAAAAACATGACTACATAGTATTAATTCTTAAATCTTGCATTCCATTTTAACATAAACATGTTAGGCCTAATTTAAGGCTTATGATTTTAAAAACTGACAAGAAGAATATGAGCAATATTAACTAGTATAAAATGAATTAAAATTAGAGCTCCTTTCACTTGTTTTAATTTTCTCTTGTTCTTTGTCAATACTTCTCTTTAGTGAAGACCTCAGATAAAGTAGAATACATTTATCACTGACTACAAAGAGACCAACAAAATTTTTTTTCTTTAAAAACAGTAATTATGCATTGAAAAAAACACAAGTGAATGTAAATCTAAGTTCTCCAGGTGCTAAGCCATCAAGTAAACCTCAGATTAATTCAGAAACCTTTCAGTCTTTAGAGTTACACTGGGTTATGGTATGATGAGAAAGCATAAGAGAAATCAAACGGGTCAGCTTTCCAAGGCCAAACTGGTTGCGAAGATCATCTCTCCCATCTTTTCTGTATTTTTCATGGAACATGTGAAAAGAGGTGAAATGTTGCAATAGCATGAGATTTTTAGTTAAGTATAAACTAAGTGGGACGAGATGTGATCAATAAATACGGTGAATGTTTAAATTTAAAAAATTATTACAGTAAAAGACACATTGCCATTAATGCCCCTCAAAATACTCCCCCTCGCTTGGAACACACTTATCCCATTGTTCTTGCCACTTTCTGAAGCAGTTCTGGAAGTCCTTTCTTGTGAGCGTCTTTAGTTGCACTGTCCTGGCTGCCTAGATGTCTTGAATCGATTCAAAACGTTTACTTTTCATGGTAATTTTGATGGGGGAAGAGGCAGAAGTCGCACGGTGCCAGATTCAGTGAATAAGGTGGATGAGGACACACCGTAATGTTATTATTTGACAGAAATTGCCGTATCAGAGGCGATTCTTTACACCCCTGCTCAAGAACATGTCACGGCTTTCCAATGCTTGACAGTGGAATTGAGAAAGTTTGGAGTTTAATTATGGAGGGCCCTAAATGGCATGTCAATTAGTCTTCCTACACTAAAAGGCGTCCTACATGTATTAAGTTTCCCATGGCTGCCATTACAAATTACCACAATTCAGTGGCTTTAAACAACAAAATTTATTATCTTACAGTTTTGTAGTTCAGAAGTCCAAAACAGGTTTCAATGAGCTAAAATCAAGGTATCTACAGGGCTGCATTCCTTTCTGGAGGCTCTAAGGAAGAATCTGTTTTCTTGCCCTTTCCAGCTTCTAAAGACCAACTCCATTCCTTGGTTAAAAGCATCCTTCCTCCAACTTCAAAGCTAGCAAACGTGAATTGAGTCCTTTTTAATTTGCAGCACCCTGAACTTGCTTCTATCATCATCTTATTCTTTGACTCACTCTTCTGCCTCCCTCTTCCACTTTTAAGGTAAAGAAGCTTACATTGGCCCACCTCAACAATCCAGGATAATCTTCCTACTTTCAGGTTACCTCATTAGCAATCTTAATTTCATCTGCAACCTTAATTCCCCTTTGTTACATAATCTAACATATTCACAGGTTCTGGGGATTATGAAATGGACATCGGTAGGGATCCATTATTCTGCCTACCACCCTATATAGCTTTATCTTCAACTACTTCAGAACTTGCACCCTAATAATAATCCAATCAAACTGAACAATTAGTCATTTCTAAAAATCACTTTAAATGTAGAGCTTTCTGCCTTTACTCTAATGTAATTCTAGAGCAAATTAAGTCCCAGAGCAAATTAAGCCTGAAATATCATTGGAGGCAAAAATAACAAAAGTGAATCCCACTTTGGGCACATCATGAGAAGTCGGGGGTCTTTGGAAAAGACAATAATGCTGGAAAAATTGAAGGCAGTGGGAAAAGAGGAAGATCAAATATGAGATGGACTGAGGAGCTGGGAAGGGCTGTTGAGGACAGGACATTGTGGACATCACTCATTCACAGGGTCACCAGGAGTCAGAGCTGACTCAACAGCACAATACACACACACTAATGTGATAAGAGTAGAAGGCTCCAGCATGTGGAAATTGAAGACTTAGGTTCAAAGTTCTGAATCTTTCATCCTGCAGCTCTTCGACTCTGGATAAGTCTCTTAACTATCCTAACACTTGACTACTCTTTTCATCTGTAAAATGAGAATAACTATCTGGATTATTTTATAGTTGTAGGGGTCAAATTTGTCATCATGAACAAACTTTACAAACTGTGAAATACTTTTTAAAAGTAAAGGATTATTAATTGCTCTATTGGTCCAAATCAAAATTCGGCTTAAACATACGTTTCCATTTCCATGAAGTAATCTACCAATCCACCAAGTATTAATTCACCGTCTTCT
Organism: Hipposideros armiger; assembly: GCF_001890085.2. NCBI lineage: Eukaryota > Metazoa > Chordata > Mammalia > Chiroptera > Hipposideridae > Hipposideros > Hipposideros armiger. The sequence goes on along the minus strand of NW_017731646.1, from coordinate 1,288,688 downwards.
TCCCTCCAGTCTTCCCATCTCTTTTAGGCACAAACACACTTTCCACATCTCTGTGTACATCTCCTTCCCCATCTTTTTTTTTTTTTTTTTTAATTCCACCCCTCTTTAAACTCCTTCTTACACATTAATCTTTTTTTTTTTTTTTTGTGGGATCCGAACTGGCAGCCCTGCTGCTCAGAGCTCGCACTCCCAAGCCAACTCTTAACCAACTAAGCCACTCGGCCTGCCCTTGATGTGTTTTTTTCTTTATATGTTTACTTAAAGATGTTAATGAATTCTCTACATATTAATGATGTAGGATATTTCTTGTGCCAAGATCGTAGTCTTGTGAAGCAGAAGAATGGAGACACGGACCAGAGAGGTAAAGTTTGTAGCAGAGGATAGTTGTATTAGAGCAGAAAGTTACAGCTCTCGAAACGAGAGGGGGTCCCGACTGGGACGCTCTCTCCTTCCCCATTCTTGACTATAAGAATACTGAAGAAAGAATCCCACCGGATTTTATCTTGTATGCTTCATGGTGTGTACCATAATATTTTGTACATAATAGGTATTTATTAAATATTACTTAAAGAGATAACTTAACATGAGTCTCCAAAGGGTATCCAATGCAGAGGCCCTCATGAAATAATAGTACAGCAAATTTGGTTGACTACTGCCTACAGAGGAAATAGAGTGCTTAAATAAAATTAAAAATGCTTAAAAACCCTGGGCCCTATAGGTGAAAAAAATGTGATACAACCTTGGAACTACGTTTCTGAGATTAGGTAGTGGCACAGTAGAGTCATTTGACGTGCCTGAGGAATTTTTAAAAGACCACCAAGTCAGAATCCCTGAGGATGAGGCCTAGGCACTGGTATGCGTGGCCAAGATTGAGAAGCACCAAGCACCATTCAACCTATATATAATATACAACAGGGAAAGGACAGTCTCTTCAATAAATGGTGCTGAGAAAACTGGACAGCCACATGCAAAAGAATAAAACCAGACTCCTATTTTACAACATACATGAAAATCAATTCAAAATAGATTAAAGGCCTAAATTTAAGACTTGAAACTGCAAAATTCCTAGAAGAAAACATAGTGAGCAAGCTAAGCTCCCTGTCATTGATCTTGGCAATGATATTTTGGATTTGACACCAAATACAAAGGCAACAAAAGCAATAATAAATGAGTGGAACTACATCAAACCAAATAGCTTCTGCACAGCAAAAGTAATGATTAACAAAATGAAAAGGCAACCTACTGAATGGGAGAAGACATTTGCAAATCATATCAGTTAAGGGGTTGATATAGCCATAATATATAAGGAGCTCACATAGCAAAAACAAACAAACAAACAAAAATCCGATTAAAAAATGAACAGAGGAATTGAAGATTTTCCCAGAGACATCCAAATGGCCAATAGGTACATGAAAAGATGCTTACCATCACTATCACCAGGAAAATGCAAATCAAACTACAATATCACTTCACACCTGTTAAAATGGTTATCATCATAAAGACAAGAGATTCGAAGTGTTGGGGACAGTGTGGAGGAAAGGGAACTCTTGTGCTCTGTTGGTGGGAATGTAAATTGGTGCAGCCGCAATGGGTAACAGTATGGAGGCGCCACAAGAAATTAAAGATAGAACTATCTTATGATCTAATTATCCCACTTCTGGGTACATACTCGTATTTTTAAAGGAAATGAAAACAGAATATGGAAGAGATATTTGACTCCCATGGTCATTGCAGCATTATTCATAACAGTCATGAGAGAAAAGGTAATCCTGTCATTTGCAATAACACGTATTTGAGGGCATTATATTAAGTGAAATAAGCTGGTAGACAAAAACAAACACTGCATGATGTCACTTATATATGTGGGGTCTGAATAAAAAGTCAACTTACAGAAACAAAAAATGTCACAGAAGATAATTATGATACATAATTATATAATTCATTTAAATTAACCAAAAATGCAGATTATATGCTTATTATGATACCAACTAGCTTGCCTCTCTTTAAAAAAGTGAATTACTGGGGCCGGCCAAATGGCTCAGTTGGTTAAGAGCATGAGCTCTGAGCAACAGGGTCACTGGTTTGATTCCCACATGGGCCAGTGAGCTGCGCCTGAGCTGAGCTGCCGCTGAGCTGCCAACAGGTGGCAGGATGGCTCAGCTGCTGAGAGCTATGCCCACCTGCAAATAAGATTGAACACGGCACCTTGAGCTGAGTGGCTGTGAGCTGCCGATAGGCAGCTGGATGGCGACTGAACGTAGAGCTGAGCTAGCTGCGCCCTCCACAACTAAGACTGAAGGACAACAACTTGGCTGTTCCCCTTCTCCATTTCCCTAATAAAAAAAAATATATATATAAAAAAAGTGAATTACCTATGTGCACAGAGAAGACCAGAGATAACCAGAGATCCCCACAACGTAACACATAGTATTTCTGGAATTTTTTTTCAAAAGTTAAGTATTTCTAAGTTAGACACTATCTGAAATGCCAATATTTGAAAGAGAGAGAAATTAACATTTATTTCTTATCAAACCTATGGCCAAAGGCAAACTCAGATTTTGTGGGGGCCAGGAGCATACAGAAATTGTGGGGGAGTCATCTTTAAGAAAAATACAAATTAAATCAAAATTGCTAGGGCTGCTGCAAAAGGGACTAGGAAGGGCCCATGCAATTAGGTACATTAAATTTCGTAAGTTTCACAACAAACCTCTTTTCTAAATTAGTAGCAGACATTGTTATGCAAATATATATTCTCTCATCTAACCCTAATACAACTTCTATAGAGATTTAAAAATATATATTACTATTCACACACACAGAGAACTGAGGCTCAAGAAATTTTACAACCCACCCAGTCCGCACAACAGTGAAGTGGCAGTCTGATTTCTAAGCACGTGTTGATCAACTGCAGGTCTCGTGAGCACTTCCCTATACAAAGTTAGATCTCAGTATGTTATCTTCCAGAGCAGCTTGTATTTCTTCAGAGCCTCATGCCTCAAAAATTACTTGTTCATTTATCATTCTGATGATTACTGCTGCACCTGGCTCCACAGTAGTAGATGCTCAATAAATATTTATCAAATCAGAATAAGTGAAAACAAGAAAACTCAAAACAGCTTTGAAAATGTCTATTTGGAATCCACAATAAATAACCTTTAATAAATTTTTATCAATGAATAACCATAGATTTCTCTGGAACGTATGTACAACAAAAATTTCTTTAAATGCAGGAGACATTTTTATGTTAGTTTCATTAAATAACAAAAGAGAAACAGTTTGGGGTTGTGGCAAATACAAGGTAATGCTTGGTAGTGGGCATATCAGTAAAGGCAAAAGAAATCAGAAAAAGTATGAATGACTCAATAATGGCTATTCTGTCTGAGTTAATTCTACTTGACTGTTCTTGTGTGATGTAAAATATTAATATGTAAAATATGTATTAGGTTAAATATGCTCTGGTGTTACTCTAAGTGAACATGCTACATTGCAGAGTAAAAGGGACTTGGCAGACGTAACTGAGATAATTAATTAGCTGACTTCAAAATAGGGAGAGTATCCTGAGTGGGCCCAGTGTAATCAAAGGAGCCGTTAAAAGCTTCAAACCATTTATTGGCTTTCCAATAAAATTAGAATCAATTTCCTTACCTTGGTTTACAAGACTCTGCATACTCTAACTCCTGCTCCCACTCCCACTCCCACGCCCACTCTTCTCCTCTGCATCCCCTCTCTTCCCTCTTTTCTTATCTCTGTTCACTGCCTTTCCTTCAGCCTCAAAAACAGCTCCCAAATCTGCAAATGACTGCTCTACCATTTCATTCAGGCCTTGGCATACATGTCACATCTTCAAAGACCTTCCGTGATCAATTTATCAACATTGGTACGTCATTAAACTGTCTATAACATAATGCTTGTTCTATCCTAGAATCATTTCAAATCTGAAAGGCTCTATCTATGTGCCTATTTAATTTTCTGTCTTCCTCATCATTGTACTCCAAACTTAAATATAAATTCTATGAGGATAGGAACTTAGATTCATGTGCACTGCTGCTTCCTTTGCACCTGAACAGTGGTTGGGGTATAGTAAGCATTCAATACATGTTGTTGAATGCATGAATGTAGATGATATAAAGATGAAGGAGACATCAACTTAAATGAAATCTAGTAGAAGACCTAAAATATTTACAACAAAAGTTTTAATACAAGGAAACATGTGTCAAAGGATGAGAGATTAGATTCTTTCCAGCTACAAAAATCAAGAAATATTTCAGAGAGAGAGTAGCAACAGAACTAGCCTTGAGAGATGTTTAGGAATTTTTCAGGGCAAAGGTTTCCATCTTGTCTGTTAGGTTAAAAAATTTGAACTTCATCTTATAGACAATGAAAAACAAAGATGCTTCAAATAAGGAAGGATACACAATTAGAGCAAGATCCACAAAATTAACACAAAATTGTTTCTCCTACTCATGAGGAGAAATAATCAGAAATAATAAGCATGCTACTACTAAATTATAGTTAAATTTAATGGCCAAAGACTTTTTCAATTGGAAAATATAATGGCAGGGGAAAAAATACACTAAATTTTATACTCTATAAGAAATTTAATTTTTTTAATGTGGTATTATTTTGGCAATTTTGACAAGTTATTTATTAATATTATGTTGTCAATAAAATACCAAAATCATCTTTGACAACCATTTTTCCCAATTAATAAAATATTTAAATATTTGTGTATAAGGAAATTTTTTTTTTTTTTTAAATTCTTGACATGCCCTAATCTGGCAATGTTCTAGTTTTAGGGCATCAAATTTTTTTTTTTAAAGATTTTTATTGGGGAATTGGGGGGATGGGAACAGTGCTGGGGAATTGGGGGAAGGAGAACAGACAAGTTGCTGTCCCCTTGTTCTTCAGTCCAGCTATGGAGGACGTTGCTTCACTGGCCCAAGCTGGCACCATCACTGCGCTCCTCCCGGGCGAGGCAGATCAGTTGCCGGCTTCTGGATGGCTGCTCACAGCAGCTGCTGGCTGCTCACGCTGGCTGCTGGCTACACACGGTAGCCCATGGCAACCCACTGCAGCAGGGGCTGCAGCCTACGCCATCGCCGGCAACCCACGGAGGTAGGGCATCAAATATTTTAAAATATACTTCCCCTAGGGGGAAAAATTCTGATTAATTATTAAACACTAAAAGTTTAAAACAAGATTTTATGTTTGCTTGTGTTCTTTTAAGTACATCTTGTTTAATGTTTTAAACTTTGATCTTTACTGAAAACCTAAAACAGCGATAAAAATTGTTCCCAAAGGTACAATTTCCAGTACAAACTTATAAAACCTATTCATAAAGATGACATTTTAACACTAAAGACCTCAGTGACATAAAGTCACCAAAACAGCACCAAATGTTTATGGTGTCACTGTGAATTTAAGAAAGAGGTGCACAGAGAATGAGGTTTGTTTTTTTTTTTTAGTCTTTCTCCCATGAAAAGATTAAACATTACCATCATTTAACATATAAAATATCATAAAAGACCTAGATTAGTTAATGAATCATTCATCACATTATAACACAGAAAATTCGTCCTTGAAATACATCAGAATTGGTAAGGAAAAACCCAATTTTAATTGATGTTAAAGACAAAATTTGGTGTACATGAAAGAATAAATATACAACCTAATAATGGCACTTATTTTATTTATTAGAACCTTAAACCAAATCCTTGGGTCAAGACTTATTCTCCCACCAATATGCACAAATTCTTACCTTGGATGTGAGGATAATCCTTTTTCAACACCCTATATGCCAACTGCAGGTGATACCGCATAATTCTATACCATTTTCTTTCTTTTTGAATGTCTTCCTTCCTTGTTGCTTTATGATGAATTTTAAACATATAATGCAAAATATAGACTACAAAGTTATTTTACTTCTGGATATCTGAATATAAATGTTTGCTATTACAGGTTAAATAATCCAAAGTTATTATTAAGGGAAAAATAATCTACCTAGCATTACTAGATTATGTCAATCAAATCAGAAACCTCTGGGTCAACTTGGACACCCTCCAGTAGTATCTAATATAAAGATTCCTTTTAAGAATTAGGAGAAGTGTCTCCTAATGAAAGAGTTAAAAATGAATACTTAATATTATGTTCTAAGAGGGAATATAGATTGTTTTTAAAATTAAAACTTCATATTTATTTGTAAGACTTTTTAAAATTTTCTTTGCCAAATCCTCCAAGATTGGGTAGAATTATTTGAAGTGTCACACAGCTTTTATAGAAGGAAAAAGTAAGGTTTCTTAAAAACTAGACTAAATTTCATTTCACATTCAAATACCTTTCTCAACAGATCAATAAGCATTTTGATCCCAAAGTACTCTGTACCTAATAGAATATAATAAAGGCATTTTCTTAATCTTTTCCCAAAGAAGATCTGCTATTTACCTCAAACAAATCACTCCTATGGAGTGATAAGACAACGTGGCTGGATTTATCAATCACTTATTTTATACAGTCTATATAAAATCTTATTTGCCGGAAGCTAGGAGGATTGATTTCCGCCCCCCCACCCTGCAACAGTTCTTTTGAAATAGTGTTTTATCTAACACAATTCTGCTATTAAGAACATTATGCTGCTTGAAATGTTTTTAAAAATACTCAAGAAACTTAACAAGTGGTTTCCTCTGAGGATTAGAATTGAGTGGCACCTTTTTACTTTTTAAAATTTTAACAGAGATCTGTACTACTGGTTGGGAAAGTCATGATGCATTTTTGCACTGGAAAACAGAAAAATACATCATGACTTTCCCAACGACCCAATACATTAACAACAACAAAACGAACACTAAGCCACACTTAACAAAAAATTATCTACAACTGCCAGCTTCAAGAAAGATCCTTCACACTTAGTATTTTCCACCTTTCATAGCTTTCAATAGATGACAAAAGTCCAAGCTCCTTAGTACTACATGTAAGGTCGTTGAGGATCCAAGCCCTTCGTACCTCCCTAGCTTTACCCATGGCCACCCAACTCCTCCAGCTCTACTCCCACCACGTGGACTCCTGTGCACTCACCACCAATTTACTGTACTCACTGTTTGGTCTCCTGCAAAGCTCTCACCCCCGCTTGTTCACCTGGCTAAAGCTGGCACATTTCTTAGGACTCGGTTTAGATGACATCTCCCAAAAGCCTCCTCTACGTGCTCTTCCCTCTCCCATCTTATGCCTCCAGAGGCCCCCAGCTGTCTCATGTACCGCACACTTGGGATTATTCACTTAGTGCTCTTTCTCATTTCTCACTAAGCTCCTTGATGACAAGACTCTTGTCTGGTGTGTCATCACTGTTTCTCAACAGCCAGTATTCTGCCTGGTCCAACAGGAACTCAAATATCTGTGGAATGAACTATCTCTTATATGTAAGATACAATTCTGTGACACTATCTCTAACTATCCCGAGTAGTCAGATGCTTTTCCCTCTATGCTCCTATAGAACTCAAGTCCATTATCAATTCAACTTATATCTGTTTCTCCCCATAGACTGTGAGCTTCTGATCAAGGAGCTCTGCCTTTATCTTCCTAACTACACAAGGACTGTCCTAGGTATCTAGTAGAAATTAAATATTTGTTGAGTGAATGAAGTGAATATTCCTTAAAAAGTGAAAAAAAAATCAAGCATGGGATATCTTGCTCATTTCTTAATTATTTCTCCATTTATACTAATACTAAGAGACAATAAAGCTCTAAAAACATTTTGTGCTTGTTTTAGGATTAGGGACAGGGAGCCATTAAAAGACTCAACTATTCCTCATCTAGTTTCTTATCCCCTGACTTCCTGAAACTCTGCACTCTTTCATCTAAATTCTATTCTCACTTCTAACAATTACTCCCTTGACCACACTAAACTAGAGCCCTACTAGTAGCTTAGGAGCAGGGACGTCCCACCTTAATAGCAGTGGTAATAGTAAGGTATGAAGAAAAACTCTTACTCCAGGGCAACAAGGAGAGGTGAAATGTTTCTGACCCCTCAAATTGAAAAGATGAATATATTTTTCTCTAGAAATAGTGTTATTCAGTGCTATATATAGTAGTTATGGGAGTTAACACTGCTTGCCCATATGGATTAAGTAGTCTGTGAGCAGGGCTCGGACATAACCAATACAGTCAACAACACTACTTGTATTCCTAAGGGACTACACCAGATGTTTGGATTTTTGAACTACTATATATTCCTCTTTTCATATTTCCCCCTCCTGCAATAGAAAACCTGAATTTCACAATAGGTTTGACATAGTGTTTAACATATTCAATATAACAAAATATAAACTTAAGTAACTCACATAATCAAACAATATATATATATATGTATATATATTTTAAGATTTTAAGATTTAAGATTTTATTGGGGAGTTGGGGGAGGAGAACAGCGTTGGGGAATTGGGGAAGGGGACCAGACAAGTTGCTGTTCTTTAATCTTCGTTGTGGAGGGCACCAGTCACTATCTAGCTTCCCATCAGCAGCTCGTGGCCTCTAAGCTCAAGGTGCCATGTTCAATCTTAATTGTGGGTGGGCATAGCCACCATCCCATGCAGGAGTTGAACCGGCAACCTTGTTGTTAGGAGCACGTGCTCTCACCAGCTGAGCCATCTGCCACCTGTTGGCAGCTCAGCGGCAGCTCAGCTCAGGCACAGCGTCACTGGCCCATGTGGGAATTGAACCGGCCCTATTGATCAGAGCTCGCGCTCTTAAACCAACTCTTAACCAACTGAGCCACTCGGCCAGCCCTCAAACAGTATATTTTAATACTTCTGTGTTAAAATACAAGAGACTAGTGTACCTGTAAGTTAATCAACTGACTCCCCTATAACTTCAAATTCTGCAATGAATATCCTCTTCACCTGTTTATCTTAGTTGAACTTTGATGACACCGCTTTCTTTGCAACTTTCTCAAAGGGAGACTTTTTCCCTCTCACATTCCTGAACTTGAACAGATAGAAGTGGTGGGATGTTGAAGGGGCTGGGAGAAGGAAACCATGCATTCCTTTATATCCAATTACCATTTCCAAACTAAATTTCCTACTCTTTTAAACACCCAAGCTCTTTCATCACACTGCTGTATCCAGCTATGCAACTGCTATTGTCCCAGCACTCTTTTCCATTCTCACCCCAGTCATCTCGCTCAGTGACTTCAAAGTCTGTGGATTACTTATCTAACACACCCTGGTTTCCTTGTTTCTTAACTTCTTTACCTCCAAATACCCACTCCCATGATCACACTCAGGGCCTCGTCATCATCAGTAACTGTACCAACTCCAAAATCTTAATAAAAAATCTCAATTACCAAAGTTCCAGGTCTGTGAAGCATATCTCCTATTCCTCTAGTTCACGCTACTACTAAAAGCAACATTCTTTTACCTCACTGAATTCTTCATGTTCATCATTTTTCACTATCCATTACTTTCATCTTTGTTTTCCTTCTTACACCCAACAATAACCACTCCCATTTGATAACTCAAACCCTTCATTCCTCTCTCCTTCTATTCCATTTACCTGGTAAAACCCCACCTCTGGTTGAACTGAAGTATTTCACTTTCACACACATCAGAGCCACTTATTCAGAAAGGGGGGAAATCAGATAATAGGACTGACTGGTTTCACTTTAAACTCACAAGTATAAACATAAAAGGATATTTAACACTGCCTGGCAGGACTACTGTCTTTCCTAGAAAGTCCGCTTTGCCAGTCTCCAAGCTGACTTCTTCATGCCATTTTTCTCACTGCAAATCTGTAACACACCTATTTGCTTACCCATGATACTCTCAGCTGAAGACTTACTTCATCCCATGAGAGGGAAATACCCTCATATTTCCCTACCAAGTCTACACTGCTTTCTTTCTATTAAAACGGAAAAAGCACCCCTCCCTGCTCCTCACTTGGGCAAAGGATTCCAACTACTCTTGTCTTTTCAAGAAGTCACCTTTGATTAGCTCCTCTCTCTCCTGTATAATCAATCAATTTCTCCTTTCTACTAGATCATTTTCATGAAAACACAAACATGCTCTAGTATCACTCATCTTTACTAATCTCCTCCCTCCCTCACGCACATACATACTAGATATGACCCCATTTCTCTGTTCTATTCACAGCAAAAATTCTTAATCTAGTGACCTTCATTTCCTGTCTCTCTCTTCTCACCTCTAATTCACTCTTTAAACCACACTAATCCTAAACAAGTTCTTGAAGCTCAACTGTCAAGGTCACCAACACCACGATGTGGCCAAATACCATCGCCCTCATCTTAGTACAACCTCTTAACGTTCGAACAAGCTGATCACTCTCTTCTACCTGAAACAGAAATCTTCTCTTGGCCTCCATAACATATTTTCCTGGTTTTCCTCCTCCAATTTCCTTTAATGGTTTCTGCCTCTTCACTAGTCTTCTAAAGGATGGAGTGTTTCAGGGCTTGTTCTAGGGCTGCTTTCTCTCTTCAATGTTTTCTCACCTAGTCCTAAGGCTTTAAACACCATCTATATGATGCTAAATCTCAAATTTATATTTCCATCCTAACCCTCTCCTCTAAATATCCAATGATCTATCTGATATTTTACTTAGATGTCTGAGACATTTAATACTAAACAGACACTTGATCCATAAATCTCCCTGTCCCCTCCCCACCAGACGTGAATCTTTCAGGTTCTTACTCCTCTAAAGATCATTCTCAAACATAACATATAGGCATTTTTTTTCTCAGTTTCACCATATAGTAGCAGCCTTATTCTCTTCCATACTATTGCAGCAGCATAAATATGCCAGCACCTTAAATTTCTGATTACAGTCAGAATTCACTATTTTGTAAATAAAAGATACCCATATCCATTCAGACTTCTGAATGACACTTGGACCCAATAACTATAGGTTAGAGTAGTAGTAATGTCTATAGACAAGGCAGCCAAGATTTCACCAACATTGTTAAAGCTAGTAAGTGTATCCACAATTTCTAAGAGAAAGCTACATTCCAAGTTTATGTGAGTTTTCTTCTCATCAGACATCAAACATAATAAAAAATAAATCACTGCAAAAAGCTTGGCAATCAAACAACCACTTTCCAGAGCTGTGCATAAATAATAGAACGGTGTGCAGCATTCTGAAAGCCTTAGGCTTCTTTTGCATAAATTTGCCTTGGATCACCACAAACACCAAATATAAGAATGCTGATCCAATCCTTATTTAAATTCTGTGTGTATGTATGTGGGGGTCGGGGTGGGGGGGAAGCATGGATGGGAGGCACAGCAATCATCTTCCAAGAAAATCCCCAGTGATCTTAAATTCTGGTATTCCAGCCTCTGTATAATGCTCTCCTATGCTGAACAGAGCTGACCTGTGTGACCAATAAGATACTGCAGAAGTGTGTGACTCCCGAGGCCAGGTCACAAAGACACTGTACTTCCACCTTGGTCTCCTGAATTGCTTACTCTGCAGCCAGCCACCGTGTTGTGAGGATATTCAAGTAACCCTATGGAAAGGCCAATATGGAGCCCAGTCAAATGAAGCCCAGTCAACCTGCCAGTCAAATGAGTGAGTGAGTGACGTTGGAAGCAAATCCTTCAGCCCCAGTCAAGTCAGCAAATGTTGCTCATATAGACAGAGAACAAAATATACAGATCACCTTATCGTAATCCACAATGGAAATTCCTCACAACCACCTCTTGTGTGGCCAGCAAATGAGCTACCCTTGCTAGATCTTTCCAAATTACCTTTAATCACAGGACCACTTTTGTTAAAATACAAACCAGTAGGATTTCCACATTGAAGTATCAGGTAATCGGGTATCAGCAGAAAACTGTTTATTCTCTTCCAGTACCCAATCTGTAATTTTTAAAGTAAAAAACTGTTCTGGAACTTGACTGAGAGCATCACTATGATTTTAAATTCTGAGGTAGGTCAGTCCAGAATGCTGATTTTTGATGAAAACACAAATTAGACTCTACCATAGTAGTATATGTATTTGCCCTCCTAAAGAACCTTCACAGATATGTTTGTGAAATTTTGAGTTTCTGTGAACTACAGTTTGAAACGCTAAACAAGAAAATGGTAACAGTGACGGCCTCTGTGGAGGGGATGTGGGGGCTGAGGGACAGGGGTAGGATTCCTTTCATTTCAAACATAACTCTCCTGTAATTTTTGAAATGTGTACTACATGCATGTAATATCTGCTCAAAGATATAATACTTTTAAGTCTGTTTTCCTGACAAAGCTGCATTTTTTATGTTTAAAATGAGAGGCCTAAAACAACTTTAGTACTTATTCAAAACTGTGAGAATTAGTAAAGGAAACCTCACTAAAATGGAATCGAGAGGCCAGAAGGGGGAGCTCTCACACAGTACTACTTGATGTCAATTACAAGGAGCACCTTCAATTACAGACCCCACACCAAGAATCAACAGGAAAGAATCTTCAATTATAGGGCCCAACAGGAAAAGATGTACTCTGCATCTCGTACAAAAATTCAAACACCCCACAACTCAGCCAAAGAGAAACCATTTCCCTGAACTCTCGCTTTTCTCCAGTGGACTTTGGGCTCAAAACAACCCCTCCCAACTTTATCCTTTTTCTCCATAAAACAACATTCCTTTCTTTTAGTGTTGGAATTGCCTATGGCTTTTGCCATAGCTTGCTTGTCCCAAATTGCAATTTTTTTTTGCTGTTCCTCAATAAACCCATTTTTCTGGCAAAATAACTGACTCTTTTCTTTTTTAGGTAAAAAAACCCCCCATGTTTATTCCTTTTTTTGGTCTACCGAGTAAGACATTATCTCAGTATCTTATCAATGCCTACCTTTAACTTCGGGGCCAAGAAGCAAGTTCCGTGTTACAACTCTGGAAACAACCAAGATGTTATGATGAGAAACAATCTGGCTTCAACAACATGAAAGCGGAATATGATTTTTAAAATTTTGTATGTACATCGTCTTAGGAGAGGTATCTGAGATAGTTGCTCCCTATGTCATTGGAGAAAAATATTTGGAAAAAAGCATAGTTAAAACAAAGTCAGTCCTCATTTTGTGGGCATAAAAGCTAAATCAGGAGAAGGCTTTAAGTGATCTGTCCTTATCTAGTGAAGGCATAGCCAAAGACTTGAATTACGGTTTCATTTTCCACTAAACCAAAGTCAACTATTTCCGATTTAGAAATTTAAATATATTTATCTTCAACAGAGCGATGTCTTCCTCAACCTGTGGTTGGGCCTTAATTTCACCAAATACAGACAAGTCTAATGTGGATACGTGTGCCAGGTATGAAAAAAATTTGTGTAAAATAACCTCATTAAATTAAATGTTGAGTACAGGTAGCATAAGTAATAAAACCAGAAGCCTCCACTACTAGGTTTATAGAGGGTCTTCAGGAAATTCATTACGACTAATTAAAAGCCAAATAAAAGATTTAATTTGCAACTGGGTAACACTGAGATAGATTAGAAACAGAATTTTAAAAAATCACACTCAATAATTTCTTTTTCAGGCATATAAAGCAGTATACTAAATATTGGTTAGAGAAAAGAACTCTTTTCCCATGCAGGTATTCTTTTTCATTCCTTTCATTTAACATTTTGGCAAGAAAACTGTCATGGTTCAAGTTAAGTCCTCAAGGTCCTAATAATATTTAATTAGCAGGCTGTTATCTGAATTGAGAAGCAAACGTTTTTGTCAAAGGCCTAATTCTACACTAAATCAAGAATCTCATTAATCCAATATAAATAAGAAATCATATCATGTGGCAACTCATCACAAAATATCATTAAATTGTAGAAAAATAAAATCCTATCAATATGTACTTCCAAAAGATAGTGTGTAAATTCTTCTATGAAAGTGAAGCAATAGCTGGCATAATATATTGGTATGACAGAACTGATTTTTTCCCATATGAGTTTTGGTTTTTGAGTAAGAATTAAATTTTGGGAGAAATCCATAACTTAATTTCAACTGAAACCCAACTCAATAATTCATTAGAATATATGTGATATGAGTACTAAACCAAATGAGCACAATAATTAAAATACATTTGTAGATTCTGCCCAGTGTGACAATTTTTCCAACCTGTAAGTTTGTTTTCCTAACTGATGACTATTATCATCTTTCAGTGATGCTAATATGTAAACTGATGTTTGTTAGAAAAGGCAGAGGAAAAACTCCTGTATTAGAACTAAGAAGCCAGAAATGTTATTGAAATATTAGAAAAGATATTATGCTAAATGAAATAAGTCACACAGAAAAATCAAGAACCATATGATTTCACTGATGTGTGGGATATAAAACTGAAAGCAACTAAGGAACAAGACAAACAAAGAAACAAAAGCTCATAGACACAGACAATAGTTTAGTGGTTACCAGAGGGTCAGGGGGAAGGGGGTGGTAGATGAGGGTAAAAGGGATCAAATATATGGTGATGGAAGGAGAACTGACTCAGGGTGGTGAGCACACAATGTGATATATGGATGATGTATTACAGAATTGTACACTTGAAACCAATGTAATTTTACTAACCATTGTCACTCCAGTAAATTTTAATTAAAAAATCATAAAAAAAGCAATATTAGAAAAGATATCAGTCTCTGAAGTGAAACTATGGCAAAGACAAAAACAGAAGAAATGAAAATGAAAGAATGACTATGAGAAAGCTTAGAATGCCATAGGCCTAATTAAACAGAGGTACTAAAATCAAGCCCCAACGTATGTGGAAGAATATACTAGGGGAAATACGTGTTACAGTTTTGTGGCAAGCATTGCAAGATTGTGTAAACAAGAGTTAATAAACACACCGACTAAATATACTAAACGTTAACAGTAGAACAGTATCATTCATCCGCTGTCTGAAGTCTAACATAAGAGCTGCTTTATGGGGGATAGTAAGTATTGAAGTAAAAATCTTCAGAAAACATAAATGAGAGTCCAACTCAGGAATAGCACAGACATGAGCAAAGGCTGAGACTGAATGCCAAGACACACTGACAATCTGAATTTAGTCACAGACAGCAAGCTTAAGAAGTTAAACACTAGACTTACGAACTGAATTTAGGTAGTATAAAATTAACTGCATTTATAATAAATATATGGATAATCAAGATACATTAACATTTTATCAAATATTTACAGTTACTGATAAATCATCATGTTAGTTACGCCCAGTATCGCTAATGGTATCATTATGGCTAAAAAGAACTCAGGAAACTATGAAGAGGGAGAGGTCTGGATTTTAGTTCAGTTCAACATTAGGCTAGTCAAGTTACCCACCCTTCTTCCTCGGGCCTCTGTTTTTACATGTTTAACATGGGAAATGGGTAAGAAGGAAGGGCACATGAGAGACCTAATGACATCTAGGGTCTCTTCCAGTTCTCAAATTCTGTCAGCTCATCGTAACCTTCAGTTTCCTGAAGGGAAGTGAGCAAACATAAAATAAAGAGCTGTTTGAATCTAACCCAGAAGGGAAGTAAACAAACTATAATTAATAACAATCTTCAACTTAGTATTTTCTTTTAGTTGAGAGAAAAAAAAAAAGAATCAAGTAAACAAATATAAGAATTCTAGGTTTCCTTAAAAGAACTGCTTTTGCATTTTGTTGATGCATTAACGTAATCACAAAGTGATGGATGGCATTTCATGCTACAGCCGTGATTAACTCAAGTCAAATGTCTTTAAAACAAAACTATACTGGTATGTTCTATTGAATTTTCAACATGCGTCTACCCACAGAAGAATGCCAGTTCATGTAAAGACTGCTATAGTTCAGTTTGCCTAGCAGGGTTTCTTCTAACCTCTGGGTTTGACCTCCCATTTAACAGATTTCATCTCCGATTTCAAAAGCAAATTATATATATATTTTAAATTGATTTAGATAAAAAGATTAAAAAACTCATATTCTGTCCCTGAGATGTACCAAACAATATTAAAACTAATATAAAACAAATTAAAAATCACAACATCCACATGGCACATAGAGAGCTGTCACATTAATTATTGGAAATGAATCCACTTCCACTAAAATATACTGAAGAACAAATGTGTTTGCAGTCCCTCCTCAGTTCTGTGCATTCTCCCCCCTCTTCACACATCTCCACTTCAGAAATGTCCACATTGTATTTTCTGTGCTCTTTGAAGGATAATTCATACCCCAATGCACTACCAACATACAAGTATTTCTGACTCCTCCAGTCCAATAAAATACCCTCTGCCCACTTCCCTTGGGGCTTTGCAAAGTAATAGGAATTGATAAAGTATTAAAAGGAAACATAGGGCCAGCCGAGTGGCTCAGTTGGTTAAGAGCTAGCTTAAGAGCGCGAGCTCTGAACAACAGGGCTACCAGTTCGATTCCCACATGGCCAATGACGCTGCGCCCAAGCTGAGCTGCCACTGAGCTGCCAACAGGTGGCAGGATGGCTCAGCTGGTGAGAGCACGTGCTCCTAACAACAAGACTGCCTGTTCGATGGTGGGCTATGCCCGCCTGCAATTAAGACTGAACTCGGCACCTTGAGCTGAGCGGCCACCAGGATGGCTCAGTGGATAGAGCGCGTGCTCTCAACAACCAGGCTGCCGGTTCGACTCCCACATGGGATGGTGGCTATGCCCACCCACAACTAATATTGTAACATAGCACCTTGGGCTTAGAGGCCAAGAGCTGCTGATGGGCAGCCAGATGGCGACTGGCGCCCTCTACAACTAACACTGAAGAACAACTTGGCTGGTCCCCTTCCCCAATTCCCCAAAACTGTTCCCCTCCCCCAATTACCCAATCAGAAAAAAAGGAAACATAACTTAATGTTTACGTTTCCCAGGAATCTCATTTGTACTATAAAAGAGGCATAATATAGAAATGTTAAGTCCTCATTGAACAAGTTAGTGAAAGAAATATTTGGACTTCTTGTAGAAATAGATTAGGCAACCCAGACCAACTATCCTTCTGAAGTCAATAATCTTCTTAAAAACATCAAATAACTACCAACATAGTAAGAAATAAATTAATAGTTCAAATTCACCAGAAGTCGAATCCAGAAAGGTGAGCTCAGCTTTTGCCTTTTGTGAGTTTGCAAACAAAGCATCAGCATATAAGAGGCTAAACTTTGTGATTTGTTGCCTGCTTTGCAGGACTGGGAGACAAAAGTCAGAGTTTGGGGCCCACCAAGAGTAAGGACTGGAGTGAAAACACCACTGGCCTTGGGCTGGGTCTCCAAAGAGATGCACTCTAAGAAAAAGAAAAAGGAACCAAGGGGTGGTACAGAAAAATGAAAAATAAAATTGAAAGTGGCTTAAGATGGTCTTGTATTCCCAGGTCTTTGACAATAGCAAATGAAAATCTTCTCTACAGAAAAATTAACTTCACCTTATACATTAATTTATTTTTACAACAGAGAACAGAATCAGACCAAAGACCTGACAATATTGGAATTATCAGACACAAACTAAAAACTAAGTATGCTTACTACGTTCAAGGAGATAAAAGACAGCTTTTTTTTTTGCTTGAAACTGAAAACTATAAAAAGTGATATGGTTGATATGAAAAAGAACAAAATAAAAATCTAATACTGAAAGATAAGACTACCTAAACGAAAAATTTACTGGATGAGTTAACAGGTTAGAAACAGATGAAAAAACTTAGAACTGTGAAGACAGGTCAGACCAAACCACCCAGAATGAAAACTAGAGGGACAAAAAAATAGAAAAGGAACAGAAAAGAGGGTAAAAGACAGGCAGCTTAACATACTAAACTGGAGTCCCAAAAGAAAAGGAGAGAGAATATGGAGCAAAGGAAATATTTGAAAAAGTAATGGCCAAGAAATTTCTAGGACTGATAAAAGACACCAATCCATGAATTGATGAAGCCCAAAAAAATCCAATACCTAACAAGAGTACAGTAGAACAACAGAAAATCAAACACAAAAGATAAAAATATTAAAAGCAGCCAAAGGAAAATGATACATTATTTTAAAAGGAAAAAGAAATACAAAAAGCTGAGGTCTCAAAAGCAATGGAATGTGTTGAAATGAAGTAACCACTAACCCAGAATGTGAAGTAAAGTAACTGCTAACCTAGAATTCTGTACCTCGCAAAAATATCTTTCTAGAGGGAAGTCAAATAAAGCATTTTCAGGCAAACAGACTAAAGGAAGTTCTAAACAGTGTGTTTCAGATTCTTCAAGATTAAAGAAAATGATACTAAGTGGAAAACCATAGGAAACCTAAGAACATGGTAAATACACGCATTAAACTGAATTGAATATTGACAGTATAAAGCAATAACACTGAGGAATAAAGAAAACAAATATGAATGAATTAAAATGCACAACAATATTATATAAGTAGGGCCGCTAGTAAATAGAATTAAAGTGCATCATCTGGGAAGAGGATCTCTTTATACGATTCATATTATAATTTCTAGAGTAACTAGTAAAAGAAGAGAAAAAGAGTTCATAACTTCCAAATAATAATGGGGAAAAATATGAATGATAAAATAGCCAACTCATCTAAATGGCAAGAAAGGAGAGAAAGGGGAACAATTATTAAGGCATACGTAAAGTACATAATAAGATGGGAGATTTAAATTCAACCATGTCACACAAGATACACATGTAAAACATAAGAACACCGAAAGGGTGGACATAAAAGAATGGAAAAAAAATATACCATGCAAACAATAATAAAAAGAAAGCTGATGTTACATTAATCCCAAACTAGACTTTAATAAAAAAAGCACTATCAGAATAAAAGAGGAGCACTTCATACTGGTAAGTCACTAAGAAGATATAAATAACTATTACACATTTCTAATAGTCTATATTAATATATATTAATTATTAATATATATTAATAAATATATAAAGCAAAAGTTGAGAGAACTACAAAGGAAAATAATCAAATCCATAATCAAATCCACAAATAGGATAAAGAGATTTTAACACACCCTTTTCCGTGACTGATACAAGCTTACAAAAGATCATTAATGCTACTAAGGATATGAAATACAGGATTAACAAACATAACATGATGAAAATATATAGAACATTGTACTAAGTGCAGAGATAAAAAAGACAATACACTGGGCCATAATTCAGATCTCAAATTTTAAAGGTCTGAAATCATAGACCTTTGAAGCAGAGTGTGATCTCTGATTACATTGTAATATTAAAAATAAAAAACCAAACAAAAATAACTAGAAAATTTCTATGTTTAAAAACTGAGAAATTTAATACTTCCAGCTAATTCAAAAGTCAAAGTAGAAACCAATGAAAATTATAAAACATTTTAAAGTATAAAAGTATCACATATCAAAATTTGAGTAATATAGTAGCTAAACCAGTGCTTAGAGGGAAATGCTTTAGCATTAAATGCATATACTTAAAAGGAAGAAATACTGCAAAGTAGTGAATTACAAGAAGTTGGCAAAAGAACAAAAAAGTAAGCCCCCGAAAAGTAGATGGAAGGAAATAAGGAGCAGAAATCAATGCAATAGAAAAAAAAGCATAAAATTAAAAGAATCATCAAGATTCAAAATTCGGTTCTTTAGAAAGACTACTAAATGTCTGGTGAGACTGATAAGGAAAAAGAGAAGGTACATATAGCCTATATCAGATATGAGAGGGAATTCTTTTCCTGCAGCCCACAGAAAGATAACGACGATTTATTATAAACAACTTTATGCCAGTAAATGTAAAAAAATTTAGGTGAAAAGACAACCTCTTAGGGGAAAAATTACCAAAATAATCATGAGACAGAAAACCTGATCACACTTAAAAATTAGGAGTCAAATTAGTAATTAAAAACAAAGAACATTCCCAGCCCAGATGGCTTCTCTGCCAGGTTTTAACATTTAAGGAAGAAATAATTCCACTCATATACAAACTCTTCCAGAATAGAAAATGAGGGTCAGCTCCTTTTATAAGATCAGCATAATGTTGATTTCAAACCCTGAAAAGAACATACAGGCCATCTCACTAACACGGACGCAAAATCATAAACAAAATAACAAACTGAACCCAACGAATTATAAAAAGGATAATACTGTAAAACCAAATTAGGTTTACCCCCAAAATCAGGTTACATTTAACATTTAAAAATGAAATATAATTCAATATATTAACACTAAAGGAGAAAATTCATATGATAATGAAAACTCCCCCCTCCCCCAAAGCATTAAATTCAAACAAACAGAACAAAATTCTTAGTAAACTAAGTATAGAAGGGAACTTCTTTAATATGATAAAGATTTTAACAAAAACAAAACAAAATAAAAATGCCTTCAGCAAACAAACTTGGAGTGAAATGTTAAAAGCTTTCTCTTTGAGATCAGGACCGAGACAGGGAGAACAGCTCTGGGATAATGGCTGTGTTCTATTTGTTGACTTGGGTAATGACTTCGTGTATGCTTACAGTAGTAACACATTAAGTTCTTCATTTTATGTTTTATGTACAATCTGGAATATATGTTAAAGAAATAATTGGAGATGAACAAAAAGCCTGACCTAGGTTATCACTCAAGCTCGGCAACTCTAGGTCCTAATTTTTTCCCCATTAAGATTAATTTAAAACCATTTAACATATATTGGGCCTATAAAACATTGTACAATCTGGCAACATTATGAACCTTAGAAATGTTTGTATCGTATAATCCAGTAACTCCATTATCTATGAACCTATTCTAAGGAAAAGACCAAAATAAACAGAAAAAAATCCATAATGTGCTCTTATAAGACGTTCACGGTACACATGATTTAAAAAATGGAAAACAACTAAATAACCAACGACAGGGAACAGTTAAGAAAAGTAATTCTTTCAATGGGATTATTATATATGAATAATAATAAGATTTACAAAATATTCTAAGAAATGTATATAACCTAATGTTACAAAATTCTATATGGTCTGACAAGTTTGTGAACTTGTTACACCAATGTTGCTAACCTTTTTTGATATCAGAGGGATTATTCATTATGAATTTGTACCAAATAGTAAAGTTAACCAACTTTACTATTTGGAAGTGCTGAAAGGCTGCATGGAAAAGTTAGACGACCTGAACTTTTCACCAACAATTCATGGCTCTTGCATCACAACAATGCACCAGCTCACACGGCATGGTCTGTGAGGGAGTTTTTAGCCAGTAAACAAATAACTATTGGACCACCCTCCCTACTCACCTGATCCGGCCCCCAATGACTTCTTTCTTTACCCAAAGATAAAGGAAATATTGAAAGGAAGACATTTTGACGACATTCAGGTCATCAAGGGTAACACGACGACAGCCCTGATGGCCATTCCAGAAAGAGTTCCAAATTGCTTTTAAGGGTGGACTAGATACTGGTGTCGGTGCATAGCTTCCCAAGGGGAGTACTTCAAAGGTGACCATAGTGATATTCAGCAATGAGGTAGGTAGCACTTTTTCTAAGATGAGTTCGCGAACTTAACTGACAGACAGACAGACACACACACAGACACACACACAGACACACACACACACACACACACACACACACACACTTATACAAGGATGAAAGGGGGAAAAAGTCCTAAGCACAGGAAAAAACAAGAAAAAGAGAGATGGAGGGAGGGATGAATGGGGGAAGACAAAAATGACAATGGTTTTCTTCATTTGATGAGCTTAGGGATGTTATCTGTACTTTTACTGCATTTCCTGAATTTTCTCTAAAAGAGAAAATGATCTATAAACAGGCCTCAAGTAGTCATTTCTACAAAAACAAAATAACTGTTAGTCTCTGAAGAAAAGATTGTTATGGCTCCTAACTTCGAGCAGCCATTTTTCAACCAGGTTGCCAATAACCTGGTATTTTCTGACCAGTTGTGAGGTATGCCTCAAGTAATCAGGTATTAATAATAAAGTACAAGTGTGTTTAATGCTTATCATTAGAAATAATAATAAATTGAAGCAAACGTAAGGTTATCCCCATATCACTTAAAATAGTTTGCATTCCAGTGCACTTTACTGAGCAGGAGAGAATGCAGTAAAGATAAATCTTACATGTTGGGAATTCCACATTCACTTATTCAGTATTTACTGAGCATCTATCCCAGGCCAGGAACTAGAGGCGCTGTGCTAACAATAGAAAGAGAATTGAAAATCATTAGATCACAGGGCTAAATATAACTGTCATTTTAGCATTTAAAGCCTTGCATAGAGTAGCCAATTCTACTTTTCACTACTTGCCAGCACAAACTATCTTCTCCAATTCTCTGACTTTCTTTTAATACACTCCTAGCTTTGCCGGCTGCCATACCTCTGCCCAAGCTATTCCCCAGCCTAAGCACTTTCTGTTCATTCACCAGCACCTGTACAATACTCACAATATGCCAGGCACTGTGCTTGGCACGAGAGAAGAAAAACCTTTCCTATCCTCTGAAGTCCAGGTCAAGTCCCACCTTTCTTAGGGAATAACTATCTTCACCATACTCTGAATGTACAATGATTATTGTTCAAAACAGTGGCTCCCAACTTTTGATCTAAGAAACCATTTTTAGTATCAAAATGTTACATGAATCCCATGTTCACTCCCCAGGTGATCTCATCTGGTCCCATGGCCCTAAATAACATCTCTACACTGATAATTTCCAACTGTATACCTCTAGTTCCACCTCTCCCTTAAATTCCTAATATAAATGCATAGTCAATGTCTCCACTTGAATATCTAATAGGTACCTCAAACATAGCCACATCCAAAACAAACTCGATTTAAATCTGCGAATCTGCTTCCCAACAACCCTGGGACCCTGTCCCATAGTCCCTATCTCAGTAAAATGTACCACCTTTCACCTAGTTGCTCATGTCAAGAAACTTGAAATCATCCTTCTCTTTCCCTAACACTCCGTATATAATCCATCAATAAATTCTAATGTAAGATACTCCACACTGGTTTTCCTGCTTCCATTCTTGTCTCATACAATTTTCTACACATAGCCAGAGTAATTCTCTCAAAACACAAGTCAAATTGGAAAATCCCATGCTTCAAACCCTTCACGAGTTTCCATCACACCCAAAATAAAATCAAGTCTTTAAATGACCTTCAGTGCCCTACCTGATCTAGCCTCTGCCCACATGCCCTACCACTCTCCCCTTCACTCACCCCACATCAGCCACACCAGCCTCCCTGCTTCCAACATGCCAAACACTTCCATCTTAGAAGCTGCCATTCCCTCGACTGAACGTTTTACTCCCCAGTTTCATAACTTAGTCCGTCACTTCATTCCAGTGTCTCAGCTCAAAGGCCTTTGCAACAAGCCCTTCCCTCATCAACCTAGTTAAAGTAGCATCCCCTTACTCTTTATTCCCTGAGCCTATTTTATTTTACTTCAAAGCCTATTAACTACCTGCGTGTGTGTGTGTGCGCGCGCACGCGCGCGCACACGTATGTTTGACTGTGTCCCTCACTAACATTCACACTCAAAGAGAGCACAGGCTCTGTTTTGTTTACCATTGTTTCCACATTATGTGCACACAACAGGCCCTCAAAAATTTTGTTGAAGGAATGAATGATGGTGATTGGTTTTAGTTTCATTGAGAAAATAATGAAAAAAATACTACTAGAATTCAGTAAGGCTTTCAAATGAATTTATACTCTATTAACCACAAGAGCATCACATACATGCTTTGGTGGGAGATGGAGTAGAATGTACATAATTCAGGGTTCAATAACAACTCCTGAAGGAATGGGGCCTTCTTATATTGCTCTGCCCTTTGCCACATCCTTCCTTCTTATGTCATTCATTCATTCTTTCCATAAACAATTATTGTGTACCACTAAGTCAGAGAGTATTCCAGATATTCAGAATACAAAGATACTTAAAACAAAGTAACGCATTAGACATATAAAAATAAAACCCATAGAGTATTATATGGGTACATGTACGTATAATAGAGGTATGTAGATTATAAAATTGTAGTATGACAGAGGAAGTAACCAACTTTTTAGGGGTAGGTATTAGGCAAAGTTTCAGCAGTGATGATACTCTCAACAAATACTTGCAAAACCAAATACAAAAGATATTCTTCATTTTACTTTACATGTGAAACGAGGGTATTAAGTCTGAAAGTGCTGCAGTAATTTGCTACCATGAGATAAACTAGCCTGAGAATGAAACCAACACAAGGCAAATGACAGCAGAATGAATCAGAGAAATTGATCCAAGTCCTTGATGATTTCATGAGAGCCCTGGACGATGCCTTAGTTGAGGTTTAACCACAAGATCTAATCATTCCCCTTATTGTTTAAGCTGTTTGAATTTGGTTTTCTGTCACTTGCAATATAAGAATACAGATAAATCTCAGTGAATTCTTTCAAAAAGCAAAGCATTTGCCTATTTCAGAATGTAGGGGCACTAACGGCATTTTTGAAGGGATGATTCTTGTTTTGTGGGCAAACACCACAGGATGCTTAGTGTATCTGGCCTCTACCCACTGACAGCAGGGCCACAAAACCAAAAATGTACCCATATATTTCCAAATGCCTCCCACCCCCCAAGTGGAACCACAAATCTATTTCCTGATTTAGATTTGTTGTTACATGCACCATTCTAACCAGGCTTCACCAGGTATACTTAAATGTGCTTAACATCAACTTTAAAAGAACTGGAATACACCACTCAAATATCTTAATTTTACATAATAATCCAATTTTAATCAGTCATCTATGACTATCTAAATGGTTGGCCAAAATCCTATGTATAGCTTATATCAACTCTTGGGGTAAGCAGTGCTTTAAATTTGCTACTACGTTCTGAAAATTCTTATTATTTAAACTTATTTCTCCATATAATACTATGGAGGTATGTCACTGACATTGTTGGTTACCTTCCCTGCAGTCATTTACTCAACTTCTTCCTAGACTGAAATGCCAGATATTCGGTTTTCCTGCCCTCTTGCAACCAGGGCTTGAGTATCTCAGGATGAACATCTGATGTAGGACTTCTATAAGAGGTTTACTTGCCTAATCAAGAGATGGGAGGGCAAACTTCCTCTTGTCTTTCGTGACTGTGTGAGAATGTGATACACAGGGCAGAAAGAGCAATCTGCAACCATGAGAGGTCAAGTACACAAGTCAGCACACTAAGGATAGAGATGGAAAGCACCTGGATCCTTGATAACATCATTGTGCAGCTCAAGTAACTAGCCATGGAATTCTCCAACCCTGGGCTTCGTTTTATGTACGATACGTTTAAACCACTGTTAGTTGGATATTAGACAACCTGGGGGCCGAACTAATACAAGATGTATTCAAGATCTGACAACTGATGGAAAGTGGGGGGGAAAAACAAGATGACTCCAGGGTTTCAAGACTGGGTAGCTGAAAGAAAGGTGGTTAAAAAAGAGAAATCAGGAGGAAGAGGAATACATATACATACATGCACATGTAAACACACTAGGTGATTAAAATTGATTCAGTTTGGTTACGGATTAAGCTTACAGTAGTAGCATAGCTAAGATATATAAAGCAAACAGTGGAAGTGGGAAGCAGAGTTACAGAATTGAGAATCATCTACACAAAAATGATGACATATCATTAAAAAAAGGATACGATCACCAAAAACAGTGAAAGGCACACAGACCCTCAAGGACACTGGTTAATTACCTCCCCAGGATTCATTCTACCTTCATTTCAGATAGAATTCTTCCACTAGCTAGGCCAATTACAATAATCCCATCTCTCTTGACAAAGATATTGTGATCGACTTGGCAGCATGATATTCTTCATTTCTTCAATCAGACTATAGCTTAGGGCTTTTGGGAAACGTGTGGGAGAAGGGAAGCCTTCTCTCTCCCTTTAGATGTAAATGAAGAAAGCTATAATATGAACATTGCTGATAGTCATCTTTTTACTAGGAGGGAAGCCAGTCTGAGCACGAAGCCCAAACAGGAGGTCAAAGCTGAGAGAATAGCAGAAAAATGGAACCTTAGTCCTGACGATAAAAGCCTATGAACAAACTACTCTCTAAGTCAATTCTATCTGTGCACTTGCCAATTATATGAGCCAATACATTCCTTCTGTTTTTAAATCTAGTTTGCACCCTAACTGATGTAGGGAACGGCTATGTTTAGGTGAAAGAACAAAAGGAAGACAGTGCAGGAAATGTGAAGAAACTTTAAAAAAAAAAAAAGTAGGAGACTCGGGAAGTACAATGCAGAGGAACCAAGAAATTGGATCGTTTTATTCCTATAGAGTATATTTCACAAATGATCTAAGGAAACCGAGGATGATTGAGGAAAGACCATTAGATTTGGTGATTAGAAGGTCAGAAGTGACTTTTAAATAGCAATGTCAGTGCTGAAATAGTAAAGGAAGTCAGAGTGCAAAGGAAAGGATAATTTATATTTATTAAGAACTCCATAATGTACCAAACACTTGGACAGACATTTAACATGTGTTAAACTCCTTTAATTACAACTCTGTGAGGTAAGTATAACATTCTACTTTATAGATAAAGAATACAGTCTGAGTAGTAACTTGCTCAGCCACATAGCCACTAAGTGGTTTAACTGACTTCAAACCCAAATCTATCTGGCTCAAAAGTCAATGTTCTTTCTACTCTATCAGGCTACTGGAATGAAAGAACAAATCTTTGAAGAAGGAAAATATAGCAGCACAGCAGGCTCAAGATCCAGACTGGCTTCCTTGAGTTGCACAGCACACAGCACTGTATTTGGCAGCCCCAGAAAAGATAAGCATGTATGTAAGATAGAGAGGGAGAGATTGAAGGAGTGATCATGGAAAGCTCTAGAGAAAGAAAGATGGGGAGGAATGATCATGGACACATCTGGAGGGGGTTGCTTTTGAAAAAAAGGAAGGACGTTTCTTCCTCTGAGATACGAGTAAATAAGGAAATGATACTGAGATGGAAGAGAAGGAAGTAAGAGGTAGTAATCCCCAGACGGTTGAGGTTTCTCTCAGCAAAGGAAGAGATCAAGTTATTTGCTATAGAAACCTTTAGGAAACGAGACAAAAAGGAACACAATCAACATTAGAGCAGAGCAAGATTGGTACGAAAACTAATACCCCTACATCTTGCATCTTCAGGATTTCAGGAGTCAGGTCAAATGACAAAGCTAGTGGTGAGGCTTATTCAGGACTGGGGACTAGAAAGGGAAATCTACAAAAAGTAAAGCATTCTCGGGCATCAGTTAGAACTTAGTAAAAACTGAAGACCATGGGATGCTGTCACACAGGGCAGCAAATGAAGTCAGCAGTAGACTAGTGGGTTGGATGAACACAGGTTCCTAACAAGGGGGTGAGAGAGAAAATAGATTCGAAGAGTGAGAGATTTAAGGAGAGTCTGTGGTTAGAGATGCCTTTTGCTACAATGTTTCAAGTTATTTTGCCAGAGGTAATGAGCATTGATTGCGGCTAAGGAGTCATACTCTCTTCAGCCAAAGATACAGACTGAGAGACAACCAGCTCTAAAATCAGGCAGTCATTGGCTGTAGAAAAGTGAAGGCTAGCAACAGCCGAATAAACTAGCCCATACAGAAATCAAACAAAAATATCTCCCCTTCTTTTAAACTGAACAATTCTATCTCTAAATTTAGGAAATCCATTAAGAGGTCATAAAGTCTACAGCAAAAGAGAAAACATGTGTCATGTCATAAGATGGAATGAAAAGTAAACAAATCTGTCAGGCCAATTATAACTCACATGTTAAAGATTTATAGTATAGAATTCCAATAGGGCAAGGATAGTTTGTGCTTTAATAACTTTGGAGACCACTAGCATAATAGCTTAAACAAAATGATACTGCTCAATTTAATGTTAACAAAAAGGATCCACCTTTTTTTAATCTCAAAGGACAAGCTACCATTTTTATTTATAATCCCACTTATACAATTTGGGGGCTCTTGACACATTATCCAACTATCCACAATAGGAAAACATGAGAGAATCAGCCACGGCAACTTCCTCTGCTACTTCCACTACGATCCTTCTGTTTGCACTTTTAAGGACAGTTATAAGTGCAACGTTATTTAGGACACTTTCTTATACCATTAATTCTGACTCTCCCTTGCCCCAGTAAAAAAGAGGGAGAACTGAGATAGGCACAGCTTAAATTTTATAGAAATATCAAGTGCTATAAGGATTGTTAAGCAGTAGCAACTTATGAAGAATCCAAGAAATTTGAGAAGTTTTGAGTTTAAAAAGCTTTTCTCCATTTTAGTCCTTTCTAAATAAAACAAAGGGCTTGTACCATACGAGATTCTAAAGCTCCAATGGGTAATTTAATCTAACACTGAAAAAAAGAATAAATCGCTTATCTTTACTTGTGCCATTCATTACACGATACCTCACATCCATAGGCCTTCTTTTTCAACACGAACAGTTAATTCTTTCACTAGATCCTAGAAAATTTATGCTCCTGCCTCAAAAGTTCAGAGACTAAAGCTTTACTATGGTCAGAAAACGATTAATTTAGATGAAGCATCATCTGCCATCACAGGCACCATTCCTGTGTTTTGCACGCGTTCTATGGGCCAAAGGAGTCCAACTCTCCCAAACCATCCCGGTCTCCCGGGGTCTTGATTCCCTCATCAAGGTGAACAAAATTCACTGGCCTCCGCATAACCAGCCTTTTCTTTGTAACTCTATATGGGTCGTCTTCCCGGTTAAAAATGTTTAAAGGAAAAAAGAGGGTCGAAACGAGGAAGATGAGGAGGCGACTAAAATGGGAGGGGCGGACTACACACCCACCTAACGCGAAGGAGAGACGGCTCGCAGGGGGGAAGCTTCATCAGGAGCCAGGAAAGGTGAGGGGGGCGGCAGGCGTCACGACCCCCCAGCCACTGTGTGAGAATGGAGGTCCGGCAAAGCCAGGGGCCAACTAGAGGCCTGAAAGGGGGCGCGGGGGCGGGGAGGGGGTGGGACGTGGAGACAAGAGAGCCGCAGAGTCGGGCCGAGCACCACTAGGGTCACGAGCAGCGGCGGGGCGCAGCCTAGATTTGCCGGGGGAGGAGACGCTTGCAGCCTCACTCACCTGCCAGACGCTCGCCCTGCGGCCAGAAACACGGACGCCCGGGCGCTTCCTCTCCTGCGGGACACAGCCTTTGCCGCCGCCGCAGCTCCAGGACCCGAGAGTGGAGAGTGGTACAGAAGTGGGCAAAGTGGCCACCGGACCCGAGCCCAGGGAGGTGTACATAGGGAGCACCGGGGGCCCGGGAAGGCAACTCCGTGTGCACCTTCCTCACCGGTACCCAACAACGCTTG
The DNA here is from genome assembly GCF_001890085.2 of Hipposideros armiger. Lineage (NCBI taxonomy): Eukaryota > Metazoa > Chordata > Mammalia > Chiroptera > Hipposideridae > Hipposideros > Hipposideros armiger. Next base: position 1,259,459 of record NW_017731646.1, on the reverse strand, counting down.
CTGGGAACAGCATCGCGCCAACCTCGGCCCGCTGCTCCCGGGCCTTGGCCCGCAGCTCCCCCACCAGCAGCGGCCGGGTTTCCGGCGGCGACACTCCGCCCCCTCGCTATTTGGCCTCCGCCATCTTGTTGGAGGCGGGAAGAACACAGTGCGCATGCGTGTCCGGAGAGTGCTGGCGTCCCCCGGCCCTGCGAAGAGGGCACTAATGCGCAGCCGCGGGGGCCACTGCGCTTTGGCGGTGGGGTCCTGCCTCACGCTCGTGCTGCGTGCGCGATTGCTAGTTGGGACGCCAAACCTCTGAGTACCGTGAATAGTAGTAGTTCCTTCAGCGCAACCCACAGGCATTCTGCGAACACCTAATACCTACAATGTGCCCCGGCTAGACGCTGACGATGGAAGTATTAATGAAATTTGCCCCCAGTTCTAAAGGAGCTCCTCATCTGGTGAAGAAGATGGAGATGATCGAATAATTCCCTAAATTACCATTTTGTAGAAGCGCAGCACGCCCGCCTCCCCCCCCCCCCACACACACAATTTTAATTCAAAACGTATTTTGGGGGAATTTCTCCCTGTTGTCTCACACAGTTTGATCAGTTCTTTACCTTGCCTTACCTCTCCAGCTTAATTTCAAAGAATAATATTTGATTTTCCATTATATACTAGATACTGTTCTAAGCTGTAGATTTATAGTAGTAAGAAATATAAACTCATGAAACATGTTCTACTTGGAAAGACAATACAATAAAAGGCTAAAATAAGTCAATGAAATAATGTTTGATAGTGATAAGGGATGGGAAGAGAGCAAAACACAGGAGCCAAGAGTCATGAGAAGATCTGGGATAGAGCCTTCCAGACTGAGGGAACAGCAAAAGAAGAGTCCTGAGGAGGAAATGAGACCAGCACAGTAGAGGGACAGAGAGAATGGGTGGCATGGACAGTCGGGAGGAGATGAGGTCAGGGGGAGGCAAGGGCCAAATAAGGGAGGATACTGAAGCCGTGGAAAGAGTTGGATTGTTCCAAGTGGCCCCAATAAGCTGCTGGCACTGTTCCATCTACTCTTCAAACACCTCTAGCTCCTGACTGCCTCACTGCTTTGCACATGATGATTCCACTGTCTCGAAGACCCTTATTCTTGTTCTTTTCATGTCTAGCTTACCATCTTTTAGGTTTCAGTTTAAATGTTACCTCAGAAAGAACATTCTTCCTAAACTAAGTCTCCCTCCTGCTCTCCAATTAGTCATTGCACCTGATCATTTCTTTCATGGCACCAACATATTTTTAAATTACATACTCATTGTTTCTTCACCATCTCCCCACTATGCTGTGAACTCCATGAGAGGGGGAAGATGTTTTGTTTACCAATGAAAAATACCCCATGTCCAGCACCGTCCCTGGCATGGGTGGTCACTCAGTAAATGTTTGTTGAATTAACCAATGTGAAAGTTTGTCAGCACCGAAGTAGTTGGTAGAATACTTGTTGGTTTTTTACTTGTTGGTTTTTAAAATTCAGTGAAGTTGTTTTCTATTAATATGTGTCCTCAAATAGATTATAAATAGGAACTTTGGAAAGAGGAGGTGGTAATGAGATGGAGAAGAGTTGTTTTTGGTGGGACAGTGGATGGAGATTGTATTGCATATGTTTGCAGGACAGGGAGAAGAAAAGGCTTCAGTTTATGGAGCACCTATTATATATGCTGTGCACCATGCTAGGTACTTAATCACCACCACAGCCCTGCTAGGTAGTTATCCTCATTTTTATACATTGGAAAATTCAGAGAGATTAAGTCACATGCCCAAAGTCACATATTGACAGATAGTGCTGACCCTATAGCCCGTGCTCTTTGCATTTAGAGAAATTGGATTCGGAGATGGGCTTATCTGGTGATTGACTGTGTCATTAGCAGGCTTTCATTTGAGAGTTTGGGTACTGCCATTTAAGGATCCCAATCATATTGCTCTTCTTGTATTCCTCAACAAAAGGCCTAGTTGGAAACTGCTGACATTTGTTTCCTTTGGATTAGAGCAGAGCTCATTTTACCGTTTCCTTTTCATGTTTTAAAAAAATGTATTTCTTTTTATTCATAATGTCTATATGTTTCATTAAAGGAAAAGAGATACCAGAAAAATGGGTGTGTGTCATAAATGCTAGTAACATCCCACTGGTTAGGCTTATTACTGTAGGCCTAGCTCACTCACCTAGGTCTCAAGTAATACTTTAGACATCAAAGACAGTTCCCTGGCAAAGAGTGACAGGCTCACCGCAACAATAACTTATCCCATTTACTCATCAGAATTACACACCATCATTTCCCTCTAACAGGATAGCTGCCTCAGGATAACTGGGGAGAACTACTAGAAAGAAGGGGGCTGCTGTCTTATATTGGGGCTATCCAGTCTTTACATGAGGGAAGTAATATACTATAACTCATGAAAACATACACTTGTCAACCAAATCTAGTTAGTCTATATGCAAACCAAATAGTAAGTGGGAATACATACCTGAAAAGACTCCCCCCACCTCTACCCAACTGTAATATAATTTGTCCTTGGAATAAATCCTACAAACAAGATAATTTCTTCAATTTCTATGGTATTCTCTCCTCTTAAGGTTACCATCTGTTATAGGTTGAATATATCCCCTCCCCACCAAAAGGAAAAAGATATGTTCAAGTCATAACCTCCAGTACTAATGAATATGAACTTATTTGGAAATAGGGTCATTGCAGATGTAAGTACATTTGACTCTTGAACAACGTGGGTGTTGGGGTGCTGACCTCCTGTAGTCGAAAATCCACATATAATTAGCAGTTAAGTTAGATGAGATCATACTGGAGTAGGGGGGACCTCTAATCCAATAATTAGTGTCCTTATAAGAAGACAGCCATATGAAGAAAGAGACACACAGGGAGAAAGCCACGTGATGGCAAAGGCAGACACGGAGTTATACAGCTGCAAGCCTAAGAAGACCAAATATTGCCAGCAAACCACCAGAGTTTAAGAATAGACTAGCAAAGATTTCCCTATAGGTTTCAGAGGGAACATGACCCTGCCATACCTTGATTTCAGACTCACAGACTTTGGAACCACGAGACAATAAATTCTAATTGTTTTAAGTCACCCATTTTGTGACACTTTGTTACAGCAGCCCTAGAAAAGGATACATCATTTTATGTATATGGTAGGGCCTGAAATAGAGGAGAGATGGGAGTGGGCAGTGAGGAGGCCTGGGCTACTGTACAAATTTGGCAGTAAAGCAGCTACAAGGCCTCAGGCCAGTCACTTGACCCCACTGAGCAAGTTTCCTCATCTGTATGGACAGGGATAAGGATAGCTGCTCTGCCTATCATTGAGATCTGCAGTGATAGCTAACAAGTATTCCTTCAGAGACGCTGTGACCAAGACAGCCTAACTGTTACTGAGAAACAGTTTTGCAAAAGACAGGGTTCCTGCTACACAGAATTTTATAGTGTGGCTGTGAAGAAAGGCACTTTCCTATGAGAAGATACCTAGCGCAGGTCAAGTGCCAAGTATGTGGTTTGGATCTAATTCACTAGGTAGGATTTTTAAAAACACTAGAATTGGAATGAGAAGTCCTGGATTTTAGTGAACCTTTCTGTCTGTGCAGGCTTAGGGAAGTGGCTTCCCTGGATCTCTCTTCTCACCTTCAGAAATGGGGATATTGATATCTATTTGTCAGGCTTGTTGTGAGGATTAAATGAAATAATGTATGTGAAAATGGGTACCACCCAGCAAGCACTCAATAAATGTTCATTAGGGCCAGCCGGGTGGCGCGTTGGTTAAGAGCTGGCTTGAGATGCCAGCTCTGAGCAGCAGGGCCCCGGTTCGGATCCCATATGAGGGCCAGTGACACTGCCCTCTACAGCTAAGATGGTGAACAACAGCTTGACCTGGAGCTGGGCTGCTTTGAGTCGCAGGCGATGGCATAGGCTGCAGCCCCTGCTGCAGTGGGCTGCCATAAGCTATTGTGTGTGCTGGCAGCCTGTGTGGGTGGCAGGCAGCCAGCGTGAGCTGCCAAGAGCCGCAGTGAGCGGCCGTCCAGGGGCCAGCGACCAATCTGCCTCACCCGGGAAGAGCACAATGGTAATACCAACATGGGCCAGTGAAGCGATGTCCTCCACAACTAGACTGAAGAACAAAAGGACAGCAAGTTGTCTGTTCCCCTACCCCAATTCCCCAATAAAATCTTTAAAAAATTAAAAAATTAAAAAATAAATGTTCATTAAATCTGAATGAATCTGAGTATCTGGTTAGAGATGTAGGTAAATGGCTAGGAGGCTAAATTATTTCCCCAAAGTCAAGAGGAATGATCTAAAGTAAAAAACCAGAAGTACGAATTTCAGATATTTCAATTTTGTCTCAGCTTGGACAAGTTAAAATGTGTACTTGTTTCCTAAGTAGACCATTTATTCCTTGAAGCCTTTACTGGTTATTCCCAGCTAGAGGTAATCCCTCCTTCCATGGCCCAGAGTTCTCCTTCGGGTAGTATGACATGATTATTGGGTTTATGATTCTTCACTAGGTACAGGCATGAGGGCAGAGATTATGTGTCATTCATCTTTGTATCTGTCCTACATAATGTCTTGAAGCATCCAAACAAACAAGATCAGCCAAATTTGATAATTTTAGAAGCTGGATGGTAAGTGTCATGAACATTCATTATACTATTCTTGCTACTTTGGGATGTGCTTGGAAATTTTGATAATAAAATTTCTTTAAAAAAATATATCCAAGAAAGACATCTTCTGCTTCAAGGTCGTGGATTGAGTACAGGTATTTACCTCCTATCTCTTTGCGTCCCATTAAAATGTATCAGAGCTTAATTTTCAATAAAACTAATGAAGGTGAAGATTCAAGGCCCCTCACTTGCATGGGCCCTTTTAAGCTCCTAGATGGTGCTTTAGTAATATGTTCATAAGTTTTTGTAAAAACTGCCTATGTAAAATATTTTAACCACAATTGGTTGAGGGCCTTGTCCCCTTCTATTCTGACTTCTCCACTGTCACAGTTCTTCAGTCAGGTAGTATTAGAGTGGCTGTAGTCATTTTTGGGATCCAGCTAGGGCAGTAGAGTTTGAGGCACAGTTTGCTTGAATTTTGTGGGAGAATACTTATGTGATTCATAGTCACTTCCGCGTGTAGTATCTTGTTGCTAACCTGGAATAGCTTCTGGAATACTCCTATAGCCCATTGTCTGACTCTCCAGCATTAAGTAACATAAAGGTACAGGGCTAGAACTTTCTGTACTAGAAATATGGACAGAGCTAGAAGATAGTCTATAGAAAATTCTTCCAAATTCAATAGCTTATAAATTAAACCTAATAGAAGTTTCCCCAAATATGACTACAATCTTTACAAATTATAAGTTATTACTAATAACAAGTTATCAAGGTAAAAAAACTATTAAGTTTTTAAAATTTTTTACTTTTTAAAATTAATTAATTATTTATTTTTTTAAAGATTTTTATTGGGGAATTGGGGGGATGGGAATAATGCTGGGGAATTGGGGGAAGGGGAACAGACAAGTTGCTCTGCTTTTTGTTCTTCAGTCTAGTTGTGGAGGATGTTCACTGGCCCAAGTTGGCACCATCATTGCGCTCTTCCTGGGCGAGGCATATCAGTCGCCAGCTTCTTGACAGCCGCTCACGGCAGCTNCCCTAGATAAGCTTGGACACCCTGGAGCAGAGTGCCCTTTGACCCTGTTCTCTGGAACCCAGAGTAGAAATGGCAGTGTGGCAAGTTAAGCAGAGAGAAGGCTGGAGAAAGTGCTCAGAGCCTGAAAACTGAACTCTCCAATAGGCCACAGCAGTGGGCATGGCCAGGTCATCTTGCCTTGGGACAAGGTGACCCTATAGCCACAGGCTCTATGGTGCACAGCTCAAAGGATCAAGATAAGGATATGTTTCTAAGCTTCACTTGAGCCAGGAGGGGGTAAAGTGAGTGGAGGTGGTGGACCTTTATTATATTAAGACCACAGACTACAAATTATTCAGGGGCAAAACTTTCAGCTACAGCAAGGACAGAGGCATCTGGGGCACAACCAGCCCCCTGTTTGCTGTTCTTCTGTACACAGATCCATCTTCAGGGGAAGAGAAGAGAAGAATCCCTAAGAGTGGAGAATAGCTCTGATACTGAATCTGAGCTTTAAATGGGCTGAGTTTAAATCTTTAATTTGACTGCATATTTACTCCAAGAGACTAACTTTGAAACTACAATGATACAGTTACCTTGAGAATGACAAGACTGAGTCTCCCCCATCATTAAACATGGGGGCTTAGGGCCTGTAGAGTGGCGTGTTGGTTGATTTGGCTTGGGATGCCAGCTCTGAGCAGCAGGGCCCCGGTTCTGATCCCACATTAAGGCCAGTGACGCTGTGCCCTCTACAGTTAAGATGGTGAACAAGAGCTCGACCTGAAGCTGGGCTGCCATGAGCTGACGGCGACGGCGTAGGCTGCAGTGNAAATTCCTGAAGCAGGAAGTTTGGAGAAGGGCTCAGGGTTAGGCTTGTTCTACCTTGAACTCAAAGAGATAAATTTTGGGTTAATTACTAGCTACCATGCTCATTGTATAACTTATATGCCTGAATCCAAGGCAATCCTGCATATAAGATGCATATAAGATCTCTTTTTTTTTCAATAAAATAATTAAATTAAAAAAAATTTATTTTAGGCCAACTTGAATATAATATACACTTTTAGGGATATAAAGCAGTCAAATGTCTCTTTTTAAAAAAACTTTGTTATAATTAGTAATTATTTATAAAAATCCCATACTATATGAAGTGATATATACTTTTAGGAGTACTGTTTTTTTCTTTTGCATATCATGACATTGTTTTACTTAAGTTCTTTGCATGTATCTTTGTCAGAGTCTTTGTCAACACGAGAACTACTTCTTGTATCATCTAACCCAGTTGTTTCAGAGCACATCAGCAGTTCTGTTATTTGAAATACAGTGTTGGTGAATCTCTGCATGAAGCTGTCTTCAGCAATTTTATTATAAGCCACAAGAACCTATTTGCATAACATTAGAGTAGTTGACATTTTGAATCATTCTGACTCCATGTATTTGTGGTTTCTACCTCATAATTATTTAGTGGTGTTTTTTTTTTAAGAAAATATATGTAGGAATTTTATCCTGTCTTTTCCAGTCTCCCTATCAAGAAGGATCGGGGTAGAAAAAGGAGAAAAATAAGGCACTAAAAACCCTGTAACTCAAATTCCAGGGGATTGTGAAAGAAGGGAAGTGAGGAACAGGGACTGATAAATGGGGCTGAGTCACCTCCCAGGAGTGCTTTCATGGGGCAGGAGAGTGAGCTCTGGGAAAAGAGCTCTCCTGGCTGCAGGATAACAAGGACAGTCTGGAGTTCTAGACACCAGGGTACCTGGGGTCTGTGCTCTGCTTGATAAGGCAGAGCTGGATTCAGAATTAAGGGTCTCACCAATTTTCCTCACTAATAAAACTGTTTTGATTGCTCACGTGTCAGTTCTGGGAAATACCTGCCTTCTGACTTGGAGAACTTCAGGTATCCTTATGAGATGCAAAGCAGTGAGTGTGTGTGTGCCTCTTTTCTTAAGTCTCCACAGAAGGCAACTTAGTACCTCTCTTCATGTTCCTGAAGAGGGCCAGAAAATCTGTTTTGTGGCCTAAATTCACTCTGCCTTCTGAAGTTCTTCTCACTTCCCTTTGGAAAATCACTTATTGCAGTAAAGCTGAGCTGACATGGGTTCCCTCAGTCTCTTCTGTCTGGATTCTTGTCCTATTCCATCTTTCTTGTGTCTTGTAGGAGGGTGTGTGTGTGTGTGTGTGTGTGTGTGTGTGTGTGTGTGTGTGTGTGTGTGTTCGCCACTAGATTGCAAGCTCCTAGATGAAAGGCCCCTCTACTGACAAACTTAACATCCTGATAGCTGGAAGAGGAGAAATATTTAGAGCCCAGCTCCATCATCACAGAGAAGACAAGAAAGGGTGAATTCAAAGCAAAGAGCAGAAAAATTGAATTCAGAGTGGGGAGTAGAAAAAGGCACAGCATCTCATGCCTGAAAAGTTCAGGCTCCCTTCTCATAATCATCTAAAGTCAATCTTCTGGAGGTAGGGACTCTTTTCCAGGGTTCCAGG
>NW_017731646.1:1245999-1248857 GCF_001890085.2 Hipposideros armiger | reverse complement strand
CTGTTCCCCTTCCCCGATTCCCCAGCGCTGTTCCCCTCCCCCAATTCCCCAATAAAATCTTAAAAAACAAACAAACAAAAAAACTATGGGGGCTTAGAGTCAAGTTGAATTCCATTATAGAGAAGTAAATGAAAACAACTTTCTTCCCACTTGAATGGTAGATTGTGAATGTTCCATCCATTACACTATCATATTCTCCCTTTGAAGTTTTAAATCATGTACCTGGTGTGGACAGCAATATGACTCATGTGTGAGCTCCTTAAAACAGTATGAGCAGTGTCTGTGGGTTCTGTTATCCACACTTGGAGCCCTTGGGCACATTTCACCCATCTGAGCAGCTGGCTCAGAGGCACCAGAGCTTTTCAACTTCTCCCAGCTGACAACAGCCCAATGATGACACACCTTCTTCCGAGACTAGGGAACATTATACATCCCATCAATTATCTTTATATAACCAAAAAATAACATTTATTAAGCACTATGGTATGCTAAGTGCCAGCCTGTAAATAATATGTTGGAAGGTAGGAGCTTACTTCAAGGAGCTCAGGGAGGGAAACAGGGAGATAAGAAATGGGACTTGCAAATATATCCCAATAAAAGCATTTGATAAATAATCCAGGCCAGATCTCTCAAATAATAAACTGCTTTCCCCTCTCCTTAGATAACTGAGAGGACAAAGAGGCAGCAAAGAGGCAGTGTGCAAAATCAGGGGCAGGAATGAGGTAATGAGTAAAGATGGTCGTGCCAAAGCAGGAAGCAGATAACAGTGATGATGGGGAAAAGCTGTATAATAGGCATTCACCCCAGCAAGTTTGCTGTCTGAGATTTTCCTTCTCAGCTCAGTTTCATCCTTTACCATTAGTCAAAGCTAGCATTATTGCCCAAGAGAAGTCTCTGATCCAAGTCCTTTCTCGTTTGACCCGTGGGAAAGTCCAACAGGGTGAGAGCACCCTGGGGGTTGCAGGGGAGAGTCACCTGCTGTTTAAGGTAGTGTCACTGTAGTCTAGGAGGAAAGAAGGGAGAGCTGGGGGGGCGGTGGGGGGGGGCGTGTTGAGCGAATGAGAAAGCAGGGAGATGCCGAGAAAGCAAGCCATTATTTCCTTTCACTCTACTGGTGGGAATAAAAGGCTTTACGAAAATTATTATTTAATGCACAAGTGTTTCATATTACAGGGCTCTGTCATTCCTCCATAATAGTTCCTGCCCTCAGAGTACACACGTTACTTACTAATGTAGTATTCTGAGGAGGGAGAGAGGTCAATTATCTTTGTAAAAATACTTTATGCTGGGACATGCAATAGAGGTCACTTTAAAATTAATAACCCCATCTCTTCCTTTGTATGCAATTCCAGTTCCCAGGCAATAGGTCTTCTCAAGTAGAATTTGCTTTGGCCTAATCCTTTAAAACGCACCTGCAGCTAAGCAATATGTGAGTAAGAAGGTGAGTGCATATTAATTCTAAAATTGATCCTATTTATTNAAATAAAAATGTAGGGAAAAAGCATGATGGAAACATGTCAAGCAGTAACATAATAAACACATTATATTGTTTTCTGGATTTTCTGATGTTTGTTAATTTTGTGTCAGCATTTTAATACTTGCAATTTGTTGTGATTATTTTCTCATTCTAAATAAATATTCACTTCCTTATTGAAATTTGTATTCAAATTTTTTATTTTTTCTCTTAAACTGAGACTCCAAAATTGATTTCTCATAAAACATGGATCTTTGAAATTATAATTGGTTACTTCACTATCCCCCTGAGAGCAACTGATAGAACTAATAGTCAGAAAATGAGCAAAGAAATAGAAGACTTGAACAACACAATTGTTCCAAAAGAATCTAACATTTATAGAACATCCATCCACAACAGCAGAATGCACATTGTTTTTTTCAAGCACCCATGGTACACTACATGCTCGGCCAGGAAACAAATGTTAACAAATTTAAAAGAATTGAAATCATACAGATTATGTTTGCTGACCATTATGGAATTGAATTAGAAATCAATGAGGGAAAGGCACCAGGAAAAAATCTCTAAATACTTGGCAATTAAATGACACACTTTTAAATAATACTTGAACAAAGAGGAAGTCTCAAAGAAAATTTTAAAAAAATATACAGAAGTGAATGAAAATGAAAATATAACATATCAAAATTTGTGGGTGCAGATAAAGTGGAATTGAGAGGGATACTTATGTATTAAATGACTACATCAGTAAAGAGGGAGAAATTACATTATAAAAATTCTCTAATTGGTAATCTAAGTTCCAAAAACTAGAAAAAAGAAGAGCAAAATAAACCTAAGCAAGCAGAAAGAAAGTAATAATAAAAGATAAGAGCAGAAATCAATGAAACTGTAAAACAAAACAATCTAAAAAACCCAATTAAACAAAAAGCTGGTTAATAGACTTCCAGCAAGACTGATAAAATAAAAAGAGAGAAGACACAAATCACAAATATAATGAAACAGTATGTCAGTACAGTTCCTGCAGCCTTTAAAAGCATAATAAGGGAATACCATAGACTCCTGTACACTTATAAATTTAACAACTTAGAAGGAATGGATCAATTCTTCAAAAACTACAAACTACCATAGCCTGAACAAGATGAAATAGACTAGACCTGTAACCATGAAAGAAATTGAACTTGTCCTTAAAATTCTCTGGAAAAAGAAATCACCAGATGATTTAACTGGAGAATTCTATCAAATATTTTGAGAAAAATTAGCACCAATTTTATACAACCTCTTCCAGAGAATGGAAAAGGAGGGAATACCTCTTTACTCACTTTATAAGGCCAGTATTACTCTGATACCAAAACTAGACAAAGATCATACAATAAAGAAAACTAGAGAC
>NW_017731646.1:1241815-1243568 GCF_001890085.2 Hipposideros armiger | reverse complement strand
TACAAAAGTTCAGCAAAAATCAATGAAACATTCTGTAGGAATCAACTGGCTATATGGAACTCACATAAAAGAATATTGTGGGTTGGCCGAGTGGCATGCTGGTTAAGAGTTAGCTTGGGACAGTAGCTCTGAGCAACAGGGCCCCAGTTCTGATCCTGCCTGAGAGCTAGTGACGCTGCGCCCTCTACAGCTAAGAAGGTGAACAACAGCTCGACCTGGAGCTGGGCTGCTGTGATTCGCCAGCGACGGTGTAGGCTTCAGTGGAGCTGCAGTGGGCTGCCAGACGCGGCCAGCAGCTGGCGTGAGCTCCCAAGAACCACTGTGAGCCATCGCGAGCGGCTGTCCAGGGGCCAGCAACTGATCTGCCTCAGCTGGGAAGAACGCAATAATCCCAACACGGGCTAGTGAAGCCACGTCTTCCACAATTAGACTGAAGAACAAAAGGACAGCAACTTGTTTGTTCCCCTCCCCAACTCCCCAATAAAATCTTTAAAAAAAAGGATATTGTACATTTTATTATTATTTATAAATGATGTCCTGTATACTGTTTATATTAGTAAATGTAAAATAAACTTGTACATGTGTGAGTGCGTGTGTGTGTGTGTGTGTGTGTGTGTGTGTGTGTGTGTTACAGAGAGCTGGTCATTAATATTTACCAATACACTACTCATCATAGCAATTTGCCCCGCTTGTCATAGCATCCAAGAGATTCCTTTCAGCTAGGTGTGAACTGATAAATAGGGAAAGGAAGTGAAAGAAAAATAAGAGCAGGGGGAGGGGAGAAGCAGAAAAAGGAGGAAGAATAGATGAGAAAGGAAAGACTAGGTAGAGAAAATTCTCCATCTTGCCTTGTGACTATCCTGCCTTCTCTCCATCTTTCATCATCAGCCAGCAGCTGTTTACGAGAAAGGAGACAAACAATTGCACAACCCTTCAGGATTTATGGAGTCACAAATATGCCTGGGATTAGCTGGCAACTCCACTTACAGGGAGCTAAGGAGCCAGCAGTCTCTGTCAACAATGACCATGCTGACTCTGGGTCAGTTTTTCTAAGGTTTTGTTTGTTTAGTTATTAACATTTTTAAAATTGAGGTATAATTTACATACAGTAAAATTAGCCATTTAGGAGTACAGTCCTATGAATTTGGCAAATGCATAGAATCACATAACTACCACCACAATCAAGTTATAGAACATTTCTATCATCCCTCAAAATTCACTCAAGCCTGTTTGCGTTCAACCCCTCTCCCTATCTTCAGCTATGAGCAACCACTGATTAGTTTCCTATCCCTCTTTTTCCCCACAGAAAGTTATACAAAGGACTTATACAGCATGTAGACTTTTGATCCTAACTGCTTTCACATAACAAAATGTATTAGAAATTCCCCATCTTGCATGTAGCAGGTAGTTCATTTCTTTTTATTGCAGGACCCGGGTTGCAGTACAAAGCACCACAGTTTCTTTTTTCTTTTCTTTTCTTTTCTTTTTTTTTTTTTTGTGTGTGTGGGTTTTATTTATTTATTTAAAAAATATTTTTTTTCAGTTACAGTTGACATTCAATATTGTTTTATATTAGTTTCAAGTGTGCAGTGTAGTGGCTAGACATTAATATAATTTGTGCAGTGATCCGCCCAATTAGTCTAGTACCCACCTGGCACATACGTAGCTGTTGCAACATGATTGACTATATTCTCTACGCTGTGCCCTACAACCCCGTGACAATTTTGTAACCACCAATTTGTATTTCTTTTTC
>NW_017731646.1:1216854-1236015 GCF_001890085.2 Hipposideros armiger | reverse complement strand
CGTGTTGAGCGAATGAGAAAGCAGGGAGATGCCGAGAAAGCAAGCCATTATTTCCTTTCACTCTACTGGTGGGAATAAAAGGCTTTACGAAAATTGTTATTTAATGCACAAGTGTTTCATATTACAGGGCTCTGTCATTCCTCCATAATAGTTCCCGCCCTCAGAGTACACACGTTACTTTCTAATGTAGTATTCTGAGGAGGGAGAGAGGTCAATTATCTTTGTAAAAATACTTTATGCTGGGACATGCAATAGAGGTCACTTTAAAATGAATAACCCCATCTCTTCCTTTGTATGCAATTCCAGTTCCCAGGAAATAGGTCTTCTCAAGTAGAATTTGCTTTGGCCTAATCCTTTAAAATGCACCTGCAGCTAAGCAATATGTGAGTAAGAAGGTGAGTGCATATTAATTCTAAAATTGATCCTATTTATTAAATGTTTGACTTAAAAAATTTTTTTTAATTGCTTACTGAGTTTAATACTTATGTTTCAGACTCCTTTGCTGTCTCAGTAAAACTCTATAGCATATAGCATTCAATTAATTTCCACAGCAGCTAATATCATAAACACCAGATATGGTTTTGTTACAAAATGTAGCAGATGGGAAAAAGAGCTGAGAAAGACATAGCACTCTTTAAGTCATGCTATTTTAAAAACAGTTATTAAACCAAGAGTGAAGGGAATACAGAGTAGTAGCTTCAAAGTAACTTACATAATATTTACCTAAATTTCTTACTTCTAAGAAATGTGCTTAGGGCAAAAATCTTATTTTACAAATTAGCTCATAGGAGTTACATAAGAATGAAGTAAAACCTTTTGTCAAAATCTCCCCATAAGGAATTACTAGGATGTGTTTTTTTCTAAGTGTGTTACCGACAAATTCCTTTTATAACCTGGCTCTTCAGGTGTTAAACAAAGAAAATGGTCGACTTCCCTTAGTAAGGGAACAAAATGGCCTCTCTGGGTACCAGAATTTAATTTGGAGTTTGGAGACATATGACACCTACTATTTGCTCCTGCTGGTGTGAGGCAGAAAGGAGTGGGGAAGGGGAAAAAGGGGTGACAGCTACCTTACCTAGAACCACCAAGTCCTGCTGCTAGGAATTCAGGAAAAGCAGCACTGGAGAGCATGAAGTTCCTCTTTCTCTGTGCTTTTGGAAACAAAGGAGACAGCCAGCTCTCAGATGGACTCTTGTCCTGGGCTGAAAAGCTTGCAGAGAGCAGGGCTGCAGGCAGGACAGTGGCATGGGGACTTCAGCCTCCCAGTTCTGACTCGAGCTCTTGGCTAAAGGCTTTTCCTATAAACTTAGGGGACCAAACACCCCTGGGTCCTTAAGGTCCCCAGAGAACCATTTAGGGGGAGCCATCCAGAGCAGCATTTGGCTAAAACTACCAGAGCATCAGCTGCATCACAGTGATTCTGAAAATTAAGGCAAACAGTCTAAATAATTCTGCCCAAACTGTACTTTTGTTCAAACATATAGCTGACTGATGCAAAAGTGGTCTTTTTGGCTTATCTTAGATAACAATCAAAATTATTTACATCATTTAGTATGTATACATGAGAATTAAAATAATTCTTTTGGAAAAAGTATATGAATATGGATGAAGCACTTAGGATACATTTAACCGTAGCATTTACTAAGAGCAGATGACAATGTCTAAAAGACAGATTCTGATGGAAAAACGGTAGAAGTGTGAAATCTGCACATACCTTAATTTCAGGGGAAATTGTCATAATAGACTTCCTATTGAGTTGTTAGGAGACATGTAATATTCTGGGTTGTTGAGCCAAACAGTGACTCTGACCTACCCAGAATCCCATGATATCTTTCTTTAATTTTCGATCTTGGCTTATTTGGCTGAAGTTAATGTCAAAACAAGGTATATTATAATCTATATCAAAGAGCTTAGAAGGCACGGCCCCACAGAGCCCATGCTAACGTATATTACCCACATTCTCATCTTGTCAATCCATTAACTACTAGAGTGGTGTGAGCTTTGCATTGGGCAGACAGAGTTTCAAGTAGATGGCAAGAAAATGAGGGGCCTGCTGCAAAGAATGTCCTGCTACAGGCTCCACCAAGGACAAATTCTTCAGTGGAGCAAACCAGCTGCCACGGGAAAGCAGAAGCAAAGAGTCCACGTCAGTGAGTCTAGGACTCAATGTGAAAATACATTGGTATGTGCTGAAAGCTCACTGTAGTACTGGCTATTGTAAAGTTCTCATGGTAAAATAAAATAAAATAAAATAAAATTAAATTAAAAAATATATAATCTCTTTTTCATCAGAAAACAATGTTCATAATAAATGTAATACATTTAAAATTGGATTTTATTGTGGAAGATATTTTTTTTAAGGTTAGCAATGATCTAACTTTAAATATCTATAAAATGAGCCCCTTCATTTGTACATTCAATGACTCTAGCTGATTTTCCCAAAATATACCACATAGTCAAACATTCCCAACAAGCTGAGAATAGAAACAAGCTGTTAGTAAGAGGGAGTGATGGGTAAGAACTAGACCTGCCAAATGGAATGATTAAAAATGATGCTGAGTTGGAAAAAGCAGAGCCTTTCCCCCACTCTGTTATACCATCTTATAAGAGTAGCACAAATGCTTCTGTGACTTATAACAAAAATGTATTCCTTAGGCCTGGAGACTTAAACAATAAGTTCTCCACCCCACCCCCTACTTCCTCCATACTAGGGCCAATAGTGGGGTGGAATCAGCTCTCTTGCCCTGTGGCTTTTTCAAAAGCAGGTAGTTGCTTTTTAAAAATGTCATGCATTTCTTGTTCTTAATAAAGTATAATGAGCTCATAAAGAGAATGTTGATTAGCTATTCCTTATCTCTGGTAAAGATGGAGAGATTGGAATAGGGTTCAAGTTCATTAGGAGGAATTTAGGGCAGACATAGGAAGAATCTCCTGAATCCGGGAGTTATGAGGCACTGAGCAGATTCTGATGAATGTGCTTTTCCTGTCTCTGGAGAACTTGCAGTAACAATATGACATACATTTGGGGGGAGAATTTGCAGGGACGATAAGGCATACATTATGGGGTAGGGCGGTGGAGGGTGTGATATGTGTAGTAATGGACTCAGGAATGCAAAATATTAGTTATGGAATAACAGGCTGCTCAGTTGCTAGGGAATCCTAAAAATAGGGATGAACGACTGGCTGAAAGGGACAGGGAGGAGTGGATGTTTCTGTGGGTTTCGTTGGGCAGTCAGTCCAGGCCTGACAAAGGCTGTGCAGAGCTGCTTTCTGAAGCTGCAGAAATGGAGCAATGTGCATGGACAGGAAAGTCTGAACCCTCGTCATCTTGTAGAGTGTTCTTGACTGTGGTTGAGTCTTTGAGTCTTCTTGCAGCCCCAGTGTATACAGTGCTCAGACTCACAGGGAGGGCTTGAGGCTCAGTTCCTGAGGGTAGATCGTGGGTCCGGAGTTGCTCCAGCCAGGAACTGTGCCCATTTGCACATTCCCACTCCCACTTCCAGACTAATTCCCCAGCATGGAAAAAGTTTGGATAACAGACTGACACCGACCTTTCCATGGTGTGCAGAGCTGACTATTGGGGGATGTTTGAGAGGAATCTAAGTGGTGAGGAGCAGGGTGCGTGATTTTATTTCATAGCGTGGCAGTTTTTGTTTTCATCCTGGACAGGTTGACCTTTCCATTCTGATGATTTCCAGTCTGATGATTCTTTAAAAATATTTTAAACAAATTTCACGTCATAGCAAACTGATAGCCTATCAATGCCGTGCTACTTATTTTCCCTAGGAGAAGTTCCATTAGCGATTGTGGCTTTCATCTGTTATTTCCTGCTTGGTGGGGCTTAAACAAATTTCTGATAACAAAGGGCTTGGCTCGCCGGTTTATTTTTCTTTTGTTGATAGTAAAATATGGTAGAAATGATATTTGGTTGCTGTGCGGACACTGGGCAGGCATCAGGAACATGGAAAGAGGGGGCGCACATGGGGGACATCCATTGAGAAATGGAACCCCGTCTCTCCTCCCCGAGCAAGTGTTGCTATAAGACATAGCAGGTTGGGTTCACGTTCTTTGATTCCCGTTGATGCCTTTGTCCACCCTTTTTAGAAAGCTGGCTCCAAGGAGGAAAGAGCAGGGATGTTGCCAAAGATTCCTACTGTACCCTTCTAGCAATATTATTAGTTTGTGACTTGGAGACTCAGTAAGTGACTTTTTGTTTGTGGGTTTACACAAAGGACAGTCTAACCCAAAGAAAAAACATCTTTTCCTAAATTTTTGTTGAGATTCACTGCTTTAGTTAAGTCATTGTCTTTTCCTGGTAGGCTCTATTAAATTCAAAAAGCAAAAAGAAGAAATCCTTGATAGGGAAGAACTATTATATCATTATTAGACATGATTACCTTATGACTAGCAGATAGGGAATAGGGCACAGACGAGATGTTTTGGTTTTTTAAATTAAAACAAATTAAACCAATTTAAATACACTCTTTTTAGTATGCATTTTTGCAAGTGTTGACCATAATCAAGATGTGAAATAATTCCATCACATCAAAAAATTCCACCATATCCCTTTATGTCAAACCTTTCTCCATTCCTTAGCCACCACTGATCTGTTTTCTGTTCCTATAGGTTTGCCTTTTTCTAGAACATCTTACAAATGGGCTTATATAGTACATAGGCTTTTTAATCTGGCTTTAGTCACTAAGCATAATACATTTGAGATTCATCCATATTGTTTATATTTCAATAATTTGTCCCTTTTTATTGTTGAGTAGTATCTCATTGTATGGATATAGCAGGTTTTGTTTATTCATTCCTCACTTAAGGGACTGCTATGGACCGCACTGTGTGCCCCCTAAAATTCATATGTTGAAGCCCTAACCCAACTCTAACTGTATATGAAGGTAGGGCCTTTAGGAGGTAATTAAGGTTAAATGAATTCATAAGGGTGGGGCCCTGATCTGACAGGGCTGGTGCCTTTATAAGAAAACAGAGCTCCCTCTCTCAGCATGTGCACTGAGGAAAGGCAATATACGCACACAGAGACAAGGTGATCGTCTACAAACCGAGAAGAGTGCCCTCACTAGAAACTGAATTGGCTGCCACCTTGATCTTGGACTTCCCAGCCACCAGGACTGTGAGAAAATAAATGTCTGTTGTTTAAGCCACTCGGTCTGTGGTATTTTGTTACAGCAGCCCGAGCAGACTAATACAGGGACATTTGGGTTGTTTTTACTTTTGTGATTATGAACAAAGCTGTTATAAGGCAGAACTGGTGAGCTTTTAATTTTTTTAACTTAATTTTTAAAATAGCTAATACAGTCTCATGGCTCAAAAAATTTTAAAGTAAATCCAATAGAAGGGCTTGTTCAGCATGTGCTCCAAATTTCTACACAGTAGAAGCTAAAAAGCAAAAACTACATTTGAATATATCCAGG
The DNA here is from genome assembly GCF_001890085.2 of Hipposideros armiger. Taxonomy (NCBI): domain Eukaryota; kingdom Metazoa; phylum Chordata; class Mammalia; order Chiroptera; family Hipposideridae; genus Hipposideros; species Hipposideros armiger. Next base: position 1,230,580 of record NW_017731646.1, on the reverse strand, counting down.
AAACTAGATTTCTTGATATGCATTAGATATACCTAGCAGATATACTTTTATAAAATTTGAATTTGGAAATTAGTTATGTGGGGAGAGGAAAGGCATGGAAGTCAGCCATTTTGCAGATGGGAATGGGATCAGTTCATCCCTGGGTTGCAGCTCAGGCCAAGACTTCCTCTAGCCTATAGTTAGGGCTCTGATTCCGACTTCTGATCTCTGGGATGAAACTGGGTGGGATAAACCTGGAGCCAGAAGTCAAGTCAGCGCATTTCTTATCCTTTACTCCCCTCGCCTCAGTTTCTTGATACTGAAAGAGGTAGCAGTTTCTTGGAGAATTTGGTGCTTCTCTGGGGAGCCTGTTCTAGAGTCTGCTCTTCCAGCACTTCCAGTGAGTTCTGTAAGACTCTAAATCAGCGATTCTCAACCTGTGGGTCGCAACCCCTTTGGGGGTCAAACGGGGGTCGCCTAAGACCATCGGAAAACAAAAAGATATTTACATTAAAATTCATAATAGTAGCAAAATTACAGTTATAGAGTAGCAACAAAAATAATTTTATGGTTGGGGGTCACCACAACATGAGGAACTGTATTAAGGGGTCGCGGCATTAGNTACAGAAACTGTGAAATAATAGGTACTACTTGTTTTAAGTCACTAAATCTAAGAGTAATTCGTTATACAGCAACACAGTAATATAGGAAGGCAGACATGAGAAGATATGAAATCCATTTCTAACACTGCTGGAATTGGTCAGAGCCAGCTTGAAAATCTTTCATCATGTAACCAATCACACATCTTAATTCTTTTCCTTCAACTTTTCATTCATGATAAAATAAATTGTCCCTCTTCTAAGCTCCACTGATTCCTTAAAGCTTTCCAACTGAAGTGACTGAATGTAATAAAGCAAGCAGCCAGAGATGCTGTGCTTTTCCATTTAATGATAGAAAAAAAGAAAACACTCCATCTGGGTAGAAATTGATAATTGGCCATATCCAATTCCCGGACATCTGGCTTATAAATGAAACTGAACACAGTAATGTCTGTTTCCCTGGGCATTCTTTTACCAAAATGCTATTTGTTCTTCTAGTCTTTAAAAGGACTACACCAATGCAGTTTTAAATATCAAGTAACCAAAGATTTGTCTCCATTTTTTTCATATTACCAAACTGTTTTATATTTTTACTGTAGAAAATTTGGAAGCTTACAGAAAATCACAAAAAGACAAAAAAACAAAACAAAAACAAAAACAAAAACAAAAGAACCCTCACCATCCAAGATATTATAATTGCTACATTTTGGTGAGTATCTTTCCAGATTTGGCTTTAAAACTAAAAGGAGCTTCAGAATAATAATTTTTATCCATCAAAAATAAATCCTAATTTTAAAAAACCCAGCAGAGTATTTTAATGAATGAAATTTAATGAAGAAAACCAAAATATTTATTCCACTGAAACCCACATCCATTTCCTAATCTAGTTTATGGTGTGGCTGATGACATTGATAATTCAGCCCTCACAACCAGGCTGAATAGCTCTGGGAAGCGTCCCATAAGACTCAAGCAGCCCTGGCAGCATGTCAAGAGTAATGGGGCTCAGGGAAACAGCATTTGTTTGCACCTCCTCTCCCTTCATGCTGCCACTGCTACCCCAGAATTTGTGGTGGGGGAGGGGTTCACAGATTTGTACAAGGATCCTTAATGGGTGGCATCCAGCCCAGTAAGATAGCTGACTGTTACATTTCAGGAATTTTGTGAGCTGGTTATTAAACACAGTCATTATTTAAAAAGTGAATGATGTAAATGTAATTAAATTGTTCAAAAGAAATACTCAAAACTTTTCACTTTTTAATCATTTGACAACACTTTGCTGTTCCCTGTGTTCCTGATGTTGTTTCTATCTATTGTATCCGTATGGTGGAAATACTGTACAATGATGCACATCCCTTTATAACTCTGTTCAGTGATTTCACATTAGTAGTTTGAAATTGCACAGGGTGAGTATTTACACCACAGAATCAACAAATGCTCCAAATCTGGGCTTCATTTACTGGCTTGTTGATTGTCCAGTGATAGAGAAAATGTTAATACTGTAGATTAAACCCCCCCAAAAAAGTGTCATGTTTATAGTTGTTACCTTGTGAATAACACAAAGATCAAGGAAATATTCCTCTAGTATTTAAAAACTGTTATAAAAGATATCCAAGTCCCTCGTATTATTGATGAATGAATGAAGTTCCAACACATATCTTTATTATTTCATTTTCATCTTAATCATTAACATCAATGAAAATANAGTTATAGAGTAGCAACAAAAATAATTTTATGGTTGGGGGTCACCACAACATGAGGAACTGTATTAAGGGGTCGCGGCATTAGGAAGGTTGAGAACTGCTGCTCGAAATCCTTGTCTTAAAGGCCCTTCTCTTGAAACAAGCTGGAGGGTTTCTATTATTTGCAACTGAGTCCTGACTGACTGAGGTGGACAGTGGAAAGGCGCCCTTTCCCAGCCACCCAGTCTCCTTTCCAAAGGCAATCACTATTACTACTTTCTCATGTATCTGTCCAGAGATGTTTTATATACTATAATAAAAAATAAAATGTGTCCTCCCCCCCTTTTTTTTTTCTTTTTAAAGATTTTTATTGGGGAGTCGGGGAAGGGGAACAGACAAGTTGCTGTCATTTTGTTCTTCAGTCTAGTCGTGGAGGACGTAGCTTCACTGGCCCATGTTGGTATTATCATTGCGCTCTTCCCGGGTGAGGCAGTCATTGGCTAGCCATTGGACGGTCACTCACGGCGGCTCACGGCAGCTCACGAAAGCTCATGCCAGCTGCTGGCCAGCCCCATTGCAGCCTATGCCGCCGTCAGTGACTCATGGCAGCCCAGATCCAGGTTGAGCTGTTGTTCACCATCTTAGCTGTAGAGGGTGCAGCGTCACTGGCCCTCTATGTGGGAACCAAACTGGGGCCCTGCTGCTTAGAACTGGCATCCCAAGCCAACTCCTAACCAATGTGCCACTTGGCCGGCCCGTCCTCCCCTTTTTCAAAAACAGGCATTGTCGCATATAACACATACTCTTCTGCATCAACTTAAAAAAAAACCCCAAAAAACTTTATATTTTAGAAATCTTTCCCATAGCTGCACATAAAGAGCTTCCTAATTCTCTTTCATAGTTGCAGAATATTGATTGTATTGTATGGATGTACCATAATTTATTTAATAAATTCCTTTTGGTGGAAATGTATTATTTCCAATAGTTTTCTATTACCAACAATGCTGCAGTGAATATTGTTTGCATACACTTGCATATATACTGGTATATCTATGAATTCCTAGAAATGGAATTGATAGGGCAAGGAACATTCCATATTGTAATAAGCACATTTGTAATTTGAGAGTGTTGCCAAATTCTCCTTCGTTGAGGTTGTCCCAATTTATCTGCCCCCATCAACATATGAGTGTGCCTATTTCTCCATACCACCAACACAGTGTATTATAAAATTTTCGTGTTCTTGCCAATCTAATAAGTGAGAAATATTATGCCTCTGTAATTTTAATTGGCTTTTCCCCCTTTTATTATGAGAATTGAAAATCTTTTTATATGTTTAAAAGTCATTTATATTTTCTTTTCTGGTGAACTTTTTATCTCCTTTGCACTTTGATTTTTCACTTAGCATTGTGTTTGTAACAGTTGTAATAGGTTAATTAACTCTTTTTCATGATATGAGTTGCAAACTCTTTTTCCATCTTTGTCTCTTGACTTTGTCTATGGTGATGTTAGCATGCACTTAAAAACTATGTTCTATTTTGGTCATAATTTAGAAAGATCTTTGCCATTCTGAAGACTCTTTATCTCCTTTTATTGTTCTTTTATTGTTACATTTAATTCTTTGATCCATTTGGAATTTATCCTGGGATAAGGGAAAAGGTATGGCTCTGTTGGGAGTCAGTTCTCCATCTAGCTCTCATGTTTCTATGCATCTTATGACAGCTTTTGTTCTGAACTATCTTTTCAAGTGTGTTTGTATATTGATCAGCCTTGGGAAGCAGAGAGAGTGTCTCCCTCCAGGTCAAAAGGCAAATTTGATTGCTGTCCAGGGTAATAAAGATAATGTTTCCCTCTGGGTCAGTTTACTAGCAGTCCCCTTATAAAATGAAGGGCATTCTAAGGTCACAGTTCTTTGGCTGTGACAAAACCCACTATGTGTGCAACATCCACCTGGACCAATCTCAGCATCACCCCAGAGGTACTTAGGGAGCAAGGGGAACTAATGCAATTATGGAACTCATGTTTCCTGCTATGCATGGGTAATAAAATCTTTTGTCTGTGATCGAGGAGTCTCATGTCTTCTGAAAGAATCTATGAAATCCTAGTAGGCTAACTTGTTAGCTTGCAAATATAGTAAAATCCAGGCTCTTCAAAATTCTTGACAGGATCTACCTCTATTTTTCCAGATGGCTACACTGTTACCTCATTACCATTTCTGCAGGGGGCTGGGTAGAGGAGTGGCGGGGATAATTCCTCCTTTCCTAACTGATTCTAGATAACAACTTTGTTTTACACTAAGTTCTGTGTTGAATCTCATTTCTGAGCTTATATTCTATTCAGTTGATCTGTCTATGTATGTGCTAGAATATGCTTGTTTAAAAATTGAGGCTTTATAATGTTTAATATCTTGTGGGATATAGGACCACTTATTCTCGTTTTCTAGAATTTCCCTGGAACTTCCTGCATTATTGTTTTTGCACATGAAATTTAGAATCAACTATTCAGTTAAAAAAATTGCTTGCATTTTATTAATGACAGTGCCAAACTTATAAATTAAGTAACTGAAAGTGTAGATAATTTATCTCTCCTTTTAATACCTGTAATTCCCTTCTCCTATTTGTTTGGTTTGTGTAGTACCTCAAAAATAACATTAAATCATAGCAATGAGAGTTAAAATATATTGAATATTTATATGCCTTGTAGTGTACAAGTACTTTGCAAATATCAACTATTTATATCTCATAGCAAGCATCCTTAAAAATTATTATCATTATCCTCATTTACAGAAGGGGAAATTCAGCACAAAAATATTATGTAAATTGTCCACAGTTACATAGGTCTAGGAGGCAAAGCTGGGATTCGAACTCTGGTAGTTGAATACCAAAGTCCCCAACTTTTACCATTTTACTACAGTGCTTCGTAAAAGTGAGTAAATATCCTTTGTTTCTGATTTTGGTGGAAATGTTTCTGGTGGTTCTCCATTAAGTATGGTGATGACTTTTGAGTTAAGGCAGATCTACTCAATTGTGTTAAGGATTAAGTTTTTTTGAAGAATAGGTGGACATATGTTTGAAGAGCTTTTTCAGTATCTATCGAGATGATCTTAGATGACTTTTCTCCTAAGAGCTATTAAAATGATTTAAGTTAATAGAGTTCCTAACACTGACTTACCTTTGCACCTCTAGAATGAAAGCCACTCAGCCTTGGGCTGTTACTCCTTTGATATGCTGCTGGATTTTGTTTGATAATACCTTATTTGACTTCTGCATTGATATTAATAAGTGAATAGGTAAAGTTTGAGAGGAGAACAAATTCTGGTGTCTGGGAAGAAAGAGAAAGCTTTAGCTGGAAGCCCATTCATGGAGACAAGGGGCACCTGGCTGACCACAGAGGAGTGGGACAGCTATGTGTTGTCACCAAAGAAACTGATGAGAAGGTAGGGGAGTTCCAAAGCAATAAGAAAAGCATTAAGGAAGAACTTTGCCTACTTTATACACATTTCCTAAGAGATAGTTTCAAACAGAATGCTCCTATACCTCCTACATTCTCCTATACCTCATATTGTATGCTTTCTCTTCAAAGTGTTCTAGTGGTCAGAAGGAAAAATCTAGCTAGAATTCCACTCACTGTTAATTACTAAGAAAGGAATACTCATTTGATAATTGAGTCATTCCCTAAACATACTGGCTATGGTGGGTAGCTCTCTGTTCTTTAGTGAGCTACATAAAAATAAATGGGAATGATGGAGGGCCCATATCTGGAGCACGAGGGTTCACTTCACTGTGGAGAAAAATTGAAGGAATACCAGAATGAGAAAGAAGATGACAAAGTTGGCAGATGTCAAAATAATGCTACTAACTTCTCTGAATTCTTTTCTATGAGTAGTTCTGTAGAGTAAAATAATTCAGCAGTATAAGTGCTGAATTCCTACCTTCCACCAAGGGGAAGAAGAGAATTCACTTCCTCTGAGGGAGACTTTGATGGGGTGCTCTGTTGGCTCCCAGGGGAATATTTCTTAGATAAGAGATAATAGGGCCATCAGCATCAGAATCGTCTGGCGTGTTTGATAAAAAGTAGTTTCTCAGGCTCTACATGGGGGTAAAGCATGGAATCTGATTTTTTTTTTTTAAAGCCAGCTAATTCTGATGCATATAGTCCTAGGATTTCATTTACAAAGACAGTTCTTTAGAAATGGTTGACTTCTCCATTCTACCTTCTGTATCATGACTTAGATTCAGGTCCTACCTCCCAGAAAGATGTATATACACAGACTATGATACATTTATACATACAATACATATACAGACTATGATAATTTATTCCAGTGTTTTTATGCAAAAACAAGACAAGTTGATATTACTAAAACGCATTCATCTAAAAGTAGGTAATTAACCTTCCAGAGGCCATGGATTTCTCTGCATAAAATCCCCAGTTACATCCTAGATGTCAAGGATGCTAAATGATACACATCCTTTCACACCTTTTAGTGGGTTGAATGCTGAAGATAAAAAGTTCCTGTGGGCGTCACCATGGGGCATCCCAAGAAGACAGCTGTCTCTGCTTCTGGTTACCAATTTGCAATGCAAAATGAATGTTTCAGTACTTCTGAATAGTCTGCTTAATAATTTGGAAAGCAGAGCCCATCTCTCTGATGCTCACTAAGCATTTTGACCAGTAATTTAGACACATTCATCTTCTCTGACATCGCCTAATGGAGCTATGTGCTTCCCTGGTGCATGTGGAAAGTGACAGGCTAGAATGTGTGCATTCTGCACTCTACAATAAGGTGAGTGTGCCCCACAGACGGAAGCAGCCTGCCCTGGGCGCCTGGCCTAAAAAGTGAAACGAACCAGTTCTCCAGTAGCTGTTCAGTGGGGTATTCGTTATTTTAACCTCTTGAGTAAGGCCTCAAATCTTTCAGGGCTGGTTTCTGGGAGGTAAAACACAAAGTTTTAATCCAGGACTGTCAAAATATAGCCTAGTTTAAAAACAGATTCCATTTGAAACTGAGTGGAAAAACAAATATTAGAAGTTAATTAAAAGGAACATTGTGAGTGCTTTACCCATGTTTTAATTCCTGAACCCCGAGAAAGTGGTGGCAGTAGAAAAATGTGACTTAAGACATTTATATAAATAGCTTTAACATTAAAGTAAGAATCTATGATGATGATGATGATGATGATGATGATGATGGAGGAGGAAGAGGAGAAGGAGAAACATACTTGGTAGATTTTTTTGTCCATAATATCTTTAGTAAGTCTGATTAGAAATACATGTTCCCTAAATTAAGAAATAAAAGGTGGGGGCAGCTGGGGAAACAGTGAATCCAAGACCCATGCTTACATTTTATCAGTCTGTAAAGTCATCCAAGAAATGGCACAAATCATGTAAAAGGAAAGGTAAGCTGTGGGTAGTCATTGGTGTAATCAAGTATGTACAGGCTCCTTCTAACTACCTGAGGAGAGATAAATCTAGGAGACAGACTGCTTTCACTGTAGGGGCATGTTCACTTGTCTGATTATAAACTTTGGCATGGAAAGTCTTCCCAAACCTGTTCATACCTCCCAGCTCAACACTCAACACTGTCAGCTTAGTTTTTCATTCCAAGAAAGGTGATAAAAATCAAACATTACTGAAATGGCTCTTTATATAAAAAACCTATTTGCATTTTATCCAGTTTCATAGAATTTCTGAACAGCTATGAAAACTGAGTAACTGAAAGTTACAGATGGATATAAATATTTCAGTCATCCACTGTGATAAGCGTAGCAAATAAATGTTCTTGATGCTTTGGGATTCTTGTCTTTTAAGATGGATTCCAAATGTTAAATCCTGTATTTTAGAGTTAGGGTCAGAGAATATTCAGAGGACGCACCAATAAAATCTGTCAATATATTTTCTTGAATTGTGACTATTTTCATTCAAGCACCAAAACAGGTTCCCGAGAACAATCTCTAAATCTCTTGTTTTCCTTCTGCTTAGGAAGTGTTTATTTCCATTACTTGATGACAGGAGAGAGACAGAGAGAGAGAGAGAGAGAGAGAGAGAGAGAGAGAGAGAGAGAGACAGAGAAAGAGAGAGAGGATTTTCATCCCTAACTCTACTCCAAGGTCCAGATGACTGGCTGCCCTTCCCTATCCTAGACAGAGTCCACTATTGGTACAGCGCCCTTAGAATCTTCTAAAGTGGTTGAGTGACAAAATGGGAAATGAGTAAGGTATAATAATAAGTATAGAAACAAAGGTTCAAAATTGGATTCATGTAATGATTGCAATTATGTTGAAATTACATATACATGCAAATAAGACTAGAAGAAGATATGGGGGAAAGTGAGGACAAATGATTTGAAGGGAAGCAAGATTTGGGATGAATAATTTCTATTTTAAAATTTCCAATACTGTTGTTGTTATACTGTTTGCAAAAATAGATTTTTCATAAAAAAGATTTGATTGACTTATATAGTAGAAACTATAAAATGTTGTTGAAATAAATTAAAGAAGACACAAATAAATGGAAAGACATCTAGTGTTCAGAATTTGGAAGATGTAATATTGTTGAAATGTCAATACTAACCAAAGTGATCTGCAGATTCAATGAAATCTCTATCAAAATTTTAACAACATTCTGTGCATAAATAGAAAAACCCAAGCTAAAATTCATGTGGAATCTCAAGAGACCCCAAATAGCCAAACAATCTTGAAAAAAAAAGCAATGTTGGAGGTCTCACATTTCTTGATTTCAAAACTTAGTACAAAACTGTGGTAATCAAAACAGTGTGGTACTGACATAAAGACAGACATATAGACCAATGGAATAGAATAGAATAGAATAACCCTCTCATATATGATCAAATGATTTCAACAAGGATGCCAAAATCATTGAATGGGGAAAGGACAGTATTTTCAATCAATGGTGTTGGGAAAATTGGCTATCCATATGCCTTTATTTTACACCATATACAAAAATTCACTCAAAATGGATAAAAAAACCTAAACACAGGAGATAAAACTACAAAACTCTTAGAAGAAAACTAGAGGAAAAGCTTCATGACATTGGATTTGGCAATAATTTCTTGGATATGACAACACAGGAAACAAAAGAATAGATAAATTGGATTTCATTGAAATTAAAAACATCTGTACATCAAAGGACACTATCAACAGAGTAAAAAGGTAACCCACGGAATGGGAGAAAATATTTGCAAATTATATATTTGATAAGGTTTGATATCTAGAGTATATGAAGAGCTCTTACAACTCAACAACAACAAAACAAACAACCTGATTAAAAAATGGGCAAAGAACTTGAGTAGACATTTCTTCAAAGAAGGTAGACAAATGGCCAATAAGCACATGCAAAGATACTCAACATCACTAGTCATTAGGGAAGTGCAGATCAAAACAACAATGAGATACCATTTCACACTCATTAGAATGGTTATTATTTAAAACAAAACAAAATAGAAAATAACATGTGTTTTCAAGGATGTGAAGAAATTGTGAATTGTTTGTGGGAATGCCAAACGATGCAGCTGCTGTGGGAAACAGTATGGCAATCCCACAAAAAATTAAAAAGATTTACCAAATGATCCAAAAATTCCACTTCTCGGTTTAGATCTAAAAGAAGTGAAACCGGGGACTCAAATAGACATGTATATACCCATGTTCACAGCAGCATTATTCATAAAAGCCAAAAGTAAAAGCAACCCAAGACTGACAGATGAATGGATAAATAAAATGTGGTATAAATGCAATGGAATGTTATTCAGCCTTAAAAAGGAAGGAAATACTGACACACAACACAACATGCATGAAACTTGAAGACATTAAGCTAAGTGAAATAAACTAGTCACAAAAGGAAAACTATTGTATGATTCCTCATATGAGGTTCCTAAAGTAGGCAAATTCAGAGACAGGAAGTAGAATGGTGGTTTCCAGGGCATGGGGGAAGAGAGGAATGGGGAATTACTGTTTAATGGGTATAGAGTTTCAGCTTTGCAAGGTGAAAAGAGATCTGGAGTTGGCTGGAGGTGATGGTTGCATAGCAATATGAATGTACATGTATTTAGTATCACTGAGCTGTACACTTGAAAACAGTAAAAGTGATAAATTTTATTATGTACATTTTACCACAATAAAAAAATCTGGCTAAGTGTACATTCTAACTCTCTTATCCTAGGCAGTACATCCTGAGGTCATTGTTCCTTTCTTTCTGCAGATTCTCATTTGTCTTAGCTTTGCTGTTAACGAGATTGTTGCAGATTAATTGCCCTACTCTTCACTCTGCAGCAGATTCTCCTCTGACCACTTCAATGGTAATTTCTGTGCTAATAGGTTCGTCTTTTGAGTTACAACCACATACAGTTGTGTAATACATGCAGGGCCCTGTGTTTGCTGTTGTGGAAAATAAAGTAGAATATGGGCCCTTGCAGCAATGCCCTTACAAGATAGGGCACAGGGGAAGTAGGGCATTCAAGATCTCCAAAGGAAATGAAGTTTATACACCCATTGTGACTGGTACAGACCAAAAATGCACTAGAAATTCAGAGAGAGAACTGGGAGAAGTGGAATTGAAGCAACTTTGGAGAATGGGAAGAACTGAAGGGGAAATTCATTGGTTAAGTATTAACATATGCGGAGTTTCTCAACCATTTTGTCCTGTACTGTTTTTGTCGAGGGGACTTGGCCTGTAGATTGTAGGATGCTTAGCAGCATCCCTGGCCTCTATATACTAGATGACCATAACTCCCTTCTCCACTCCAGTTGGGACAATTGAAAATGTCTCCAAAAATTTCAGATGTCCCCTGGAGGGCAAAATAAATTCCACCCCCATTTGAGAACCAATATATGGAACCTGTCCCTGAGCCAGAAAAGACATCAATTTGTCCAGAAAATCCACTCATGAAAGTGTCTTTCATCTATGTATTCCAAGTGTCAGTTTTGGCACCTGACATGTAAACCTGAATGGTTTATAAGCCTCTTTTGTTCATTCATTTTGAATGAATGGTGCTATAAGAAAGTTGATCTGAAGCCTTCAAAAGAGTTTGGATAGGGAGGTCATAGAAGGAAATGGATCATTTGGGAAGCTTTTGTAATAATTCAGAAAAGGGATATAAAGACCTGAACTAAAGATATGATAAGTGGAATAGAAAGCATGTGGATGCAAAAATTTGTGTAAAGGAAGAATGAACAGAATTTGGGGGTGGAGGGCGCTGCATCTCGGTGAGCTGGACAGAAGATGGGAGGGGCCTTGGTCTTTTTGAGAAGCATGGAAATCAGAAGTCTCTAAGTAGATAACTGAGGGTTGAGTGTGAACAGTTTTTGATTATTTCAAACCATGAAAAGAATTTCTGTCGCAAGTTGTCAAGCTGAATGTGGAATCATCTGTGGGTAAAGGAGGCAGGCAAATTTAGGCTTTCTGTAGTCTTCTCCCAAAAAGAAAAAAAAGAAATACAAGGAGAATAGAAAAGCACTGCAAAATTTGTTTTTCTTTTTTTCATTGTTTTTTGCAAAGCAATATCAGTTTAAGATGTAAAGATGAATAATCTCTTATTTGGGATTTTGAAATCTGCATTGGAAGCTCAGCATATCCCTTTAAAAGTCCTAAGAGAGTAAAACAAACAAACAAAACACATTGTGCTTTTAAAAATTCTGAACCATTTCCCCATTTTCACGGAGGAAATACAGACAAAGCAAGGGCAAACTTTCAGCATCAGGGCCTTCCCGCCCTGGCTCACAGCCTTGGACGTTGTTGCTAAGCTGGTGAGTATCCCATTGTCATTTGAGAAAGCCAGCTGCAGAGCTGGATGGAGCGAGCCTGTCTCTGCAACTCCAAGACTGTAATTATGCTAAAATGGGATCTTGCAGCAGTGAATATAAAGAGAAGACTTGGAATATCTCTCCTACACTAAACAACTTTATGGTTGAAAGGAAGCAATTACTGAGAACAAGATGAGACTAAGTAAAGACAGCATAACTTTCCAACTTTTCCAACTTGGTTATTGATAGAATTATGCTGACCTCAATCTTTGCTTACCCCCTCCACCCGAAACCATAATAATTTCCATTTTCTAGCCTGATTTTTACATTAAGTGGAAATCATTTTTTTAAAAATTAACCATTCCTTCACTCAATTTAAAGCAACTATCTAGGTTGGCTTACTAATATCAGGAATTCCCTCAAAGCCTTTAGGTTTAGTTTCCCTTCCACAAACACTGGGAGAGACGCTCAGTAGCCAAGCAAGACCTCTGCTCACTTACTTGATGCAGCAGCTCTCCCTTCCTAAGTTACCACCGACCAGCCGAGAGTAGAGTGGTCTGCAGATAGGTCGTTGTGAAAACAGCAGACCCCGAGGCTTCCTAATTTGTTTCCTTCTCCTGGGATAGAAGGTAGCAGAGGATATTGGGAATTAAACAGAACTATGGCTGAGGCTGAAAACTGCAAATTAGTGCCATCTACAAAAGTGCATCCATGACCTCCTCATTCTGCCTCTGCTGTCTGCAATGAAAAGTGTCCACCTTGAACTCTCCAATCTCCAAGGTGCATTGTCAGGTCAAAAGAAAGCAATGTGGTGCTTGACAATAGGAACATTCTACACAGGTTAATTAGATAACTTAGCTCTCTCAATAATCCCAGATCCCAAAAGATCAACTTTTACCTAAATTATACAGCCACGCTTGGGGATATTTGCCACTCTCTGGGAAGCTTACGTAGTCAAAGCATAAGACAATAGGAGGAAACAGGATGAAAAGTATTAGGAGTAAAGATACAGAAATGTCATGATGACTACATGATATGATTGTCTTCTGAGAAAATGTAAGACAAAGGAAAAACTGTGAGATCTAATGACAGATATAAGTAAGGAACCAGGTATAACTATAAGCATTGCCAGATCAGTAGGTTTCTTACATATCAGCAATAATCAGTTATAAAATATAATGTAAAAAAATTAAATGGGAGAAATTTTTTAAATAAATCAACATATGTTCATCCAATGTAATATATACAACCATTGTGAAGATAAAATGGGTTTCCATAAGGTGACATGGAAGGTAGCTAAAATATTTGGTAAAGGGAAATAGCAAGGTACAAAACCGTGTGTGTGTGTGTGTGTGTGTGTGTGTGTGTGTAAAATGCATGAAAAAATAAACTGAAAGAACATAACCCAATCCTTTAAGGTGGTTTTCTTAGGGATGGGGGAGATCTGAAATTATGGCTAATTTTCTGTTTTTATATTCTATATCTAATATTTTTATGTGACAATTATGTATTATATTTGAAATCCAGAAAAAAACCAATAAAGATTCAAAATTTAAGAGAAAAGTTAAGAATCTTCTTTTTTAATTGTGAAATAAACTTTTCTTAAAATTAGTTTCAGCTGTACAACACAGTGCAATAGTTATACTTTTTACCCCTCAAAGTGACAACCCCCCTCCCCCAATCTTCCGCCCCACTTCCCCTCCCAATATCATAC
>NW_017731646.1:1182554-1216551 GCF_001890085.2 Hipposideros armiger | reverse complement strand
ATATATATATATATATATATATATATATATATATATATATATATATATATATATTTCCTTTAGTCTTTCAATCAATACATATATACATTTGAGAAAAGGGATCATAGGGATCATAGCTACTTTCATTTGACAACAGATGGTGGACAGCTTATGCCATCCTTTGAAATATCATTGTTTCCTTTACTTCTTATTTTTATCATAAATAGTACTGTAATAAATACATTTATATAACATTTTCAAGTAAAAAAATAGGCTCTATGAGCACAAAACCTTTTTCTCTATTATTATAGCTGTGTCCCCAGTGCATAGAATAGAGCCTGGTTCTTAGTAGGGACTCAATAAGCATTAATGAATGAATCTCTCATTGGCCCAGGCCTGTAGGGCTTCAGCTTTAATGTGTATAAGAATTATCAGGAGAACTTGTTAATGCAAAATTCCCAGATCTCAGTCTGAATCAGAGATATTGATTCAGATGTCTTTGGAGGGGCCCAGGTGATTCTGACGCTGGGATCAAGCTTTAGCAAACTGCCTTAGGCTAAATACACAGAAGCGAAATTAATGGGTCAAAGCATGGATATACCGGGCGTGCCAAAAAAATGTATACACATGACTTGTATTCACCTTTTGTTATCGGTATATATTGAGTATTACAATTTTAATACAGTTTTTTCCTTTCTTAAAATGTGTATACATTTTTTTGGCACCCTCTGTATGTATATGTTTTTGCTTCTTTGCATCTTTTTTAAGTTAAATTTATTGGGGTGGCTTTGGTTAGTAAAACTATATAGGTTTCAAGTGTACATTACCATAATACATCACCTATATATTGCATTGTGTGTTCACCACCCAGAGTCAGTTCTTCTTCCATCACCACATATTTGACCCCCTTTACCCTCTTCTACCACCCCTCTCCTCCCTTACCCTCTGGTGACCACTAAATTGTTGTCTGTGTCTATGAATTTTTTTTCTTTGTTTGTTTTGTTCCTTTGTAAGGCATGGATATTTTTAAGGACTCTGATTTATATTGTTTATTTACCTTCCTGAAAGCTTTTGCCAACTTACCAATTCACTGCTTTACAGTATCCTCCTACCTGCCTTGTAATATATAAAATGGCCTATTTTGGTGTCTTTGATCAACACTGTATATTTTCAATTTAAAAACTCATTACGGATTTGATTGGGATGAGGAAGGGAAAACAGTTTCTCACTAAAAATAGAAAAAGTCATAAAAGAAAATTATAGTCATCTATATATTCACATGATCTATAATGAACTACTCTTGTTCACTTTTTGGCATATTTGTTTCTAGTCTTTGTTTTTTAAAGAAAAAAAATCACTGTTGTTTTTGTAAAAATGGCACATGCTTATTATAAAGAACGTGTACCCTGTAGAAAAGGACAAGTTTAAAGATTAAAAACACCTCAGGATGTACCATCTAGAGATAATAAAACTTAACATTATTAGAAGGGCATGATTTTAGACATCTTCCTATGTGTGTCTATAGATAGGTAAACAAGAGATGGATGGATAGATGACAGGTTGGCTGGATGGCTGGATGGAGAGCAAGAAAGGAGAACTTTTATAAAAATGGAATCATACCATTATGATGGGTATGTTATCTTTGACACTGCCTGGATTTTACTCTCTCTTCTAGGATTTTGCTAAGTATTCTATCCCTCATTTGGGTGTGCATTGCACTCTTTTTAGTGGCTCACAGGTTGGGTTTCCATAGAAGCAGGAGCTAAGGTAAGAAAATGAGAGGAAGTAGTTTATTTGGGAGGTGACCTGAGGGAGCACTGGTAGGAAAGTGGAAAAGCGGGGGAGGGAAAGGAAGGAAGTGAGGAAAGGGTATGCTATGGAGTAGGTTTCTTGTGTAGGTGACAGGAGCTCAATCCCACCAGAGAACTCTGGGAGACAGTATAATAGAGTTAGCATAATTAAGATGGAGAAATTGAATATTCATCCCAATGGTTGTCAGTCATTGGCTGAGTTTTTCTGGGAGGAGGCATTAATTCACCAGTGCTTCCTACCTGTCCCAATTGACTCTGCTGGTAAAACAAAAACAAAAACAAAACAAACCCTCCCCCCCAAAAAAACAAACAAACAAACACAAAAAACCTTCAGAGAGCTCTAGGTGCTTGTTAGTGGAAGCCAGGGAAGAAAACATGGTAATTGTAAATGCTGAGGGGGTGTTGGAAGATAGCTTTGGGTTTTAGATTGTTTCCCTAATTTAACTGGAACTCTGGAACCTTCTATGCTTTCCAGAGGGAGTCAGCACCATTGCTCCCTTCTCTATTTTATCCCTTTCTCTCCACATCTGTTCCCACTATTCCTCAGAAGATGAAAGTGATACCTACTACACACTCCTCACATTTCTCTCCAAATTTGGGAGTACTGGTGAGAATCTTCAGGATTTTGTTAACTGTTTTCTGAAGTTTCTGTGGGTGGTAGTGAGGTAAGGACCTGAGCTTTTCTGTGTATCTAGCTTCTCTGCTCCGTTCTAGAAGCTGTGCCTGGCCCCATCCCTCCATACACCCCACTCCCCACAGTTTTTTTTTTTAAGATTTTTATTGGGGGGATGGGAACAGTGCTGGGGAGTTGGGGTAAGGGGAACAGACAAGTTGCTGTCCTTTTGTTCTTCAGTCTAGTTGTGGAGGACGTTGCTTCACTGGCCCAAGTTGGCACCATAGTTGCGCTCTTCCCGGGCGAGGCAGATCAGTCGCCGGCTTCTGGACGGCCACTCACTGCGGCTGCTGGCCGCTCACGTTGGCTGGTGGCCACACACGGTAGCCCATGACAACCCACTGCAGCAGGGGCTGCAGCCTATGCTGTCGCCGGCGACTCACGGCAGCCCAGCTCCAGGTTGAGCTGTTGTTCAGCATCTTAGCTGTAGAGGGCAGTGTCACTGGCCCTCATATGTGGGATCCGAACCGGGGCCCTCTGGCGTCCCAAGCCAGCTCTTAACCAATGCGCCACTCGGCCGGCCCCCACTCCCCACAGTTTTAAAAACTTATTGTACTGTGGTTTAAAAATGTGTCTACAAATTCTTTGACATCCTCCCCCTTGAAGGCAGAAGAGAATTCCCCTCCCCTTGAATGTGGGTTGGACTCCGTGGCTGTCTTCTAATTAATACAATATTGTGGAAATGAAGACATGTGCCTCCGTCATGGAAGGCATTTCTCCTCCTCCTGCTCCCCCTCCTCTTCCCCCTCTCCTTCTCCCTCTCTCTCATCATTCACTCTGAGGTAAGCCAACTACCCTCTCATGAGGACACTCAGCAGCCAATGGAGAGATCCACAGGATGGTTCTGTGACCAGCCAGCCAGAAACTAAAGCCTCCAGACCACAACCACATGATTGAGTTTGGAAGAAGATCCTCTAGCTCCAGTCAAGTCTTTAGATGGAAAACCCTGAGCCAGAACCAGTCTGCTAAGCCGCTCCCAGATTCTTGACTCACAAAAACTGTGAAAATAAATGTTTCTTTGAAGCCACTAAGTTTTGGGGTAATTTGTTAAGCTGCAGTACATAAGCAATACAATTACATTAGGTTTTTCCATTTCCTGGTTTGGTTCTTTTTGGTAAAATTGGGGCTGGCTTTTAAACTATTTTTTGCTCTCCTTTTTTTTTTTTAATATACAATGTAAAATCACCTTATTAAACAGCTTTCATATTAATTCTTTTGTCTTAAACATGGCATAATGTGTTAAACTTTGCTTTTTACTCCTTTGCATTATACACAAGTCACAGGGGACCTACGGCATCTTTTGTCCTTTTAATTTCCTGAACAACAGTGAAGAGGTAATTTGTTCAGTCTGTCCTTCCCTTCCCATTTATATCTGTAAACAAAACAGTATGGGGTGGTTAATGCTCTGAAGTGATAGAAGTACTTTAACAAGTTCTAGACAAAAGAAGGCTTTGCTGTTGTCTCCAAGAACTTCTTCATTTTTCCACCTGCTTTCTAAAAAGTCTCTTGGATTCTCTTGGTTGTCAAATCTCTCAGTCACCAATAGCACACTGTCACTCCCTCTGGTTCAAGCTGCTTGGAATTGATTGTTCTTCTGTATCACTAGGTTCATAGTCTCAATTTTCTGTTTGAAATCTCTTAAGAAATAGTTTTCTCCTGTAAAGTTTACATTGGCATTTCATTTTTATTGGGTTGTCGGAAAAGTCATGACGCATTTTTGCAGCGAAAAACAGAAACAATATGTCATGACTTTTCCGACAGCCCAATAGAAATACTGCAAAAGGCAGAAGATGACTATGGAGGTTATGTCTTGATAAAATTAGTCTCTTAACCTAGAAGCTAAAGCAGGTATTCCACTTGAAGCAACTCTTACAACTCAATTTTTATAACGTAAATAACTTTAAACTCAGTCTTTTATTCTGAAATGTAAGAACCAGAGAATAGGATCCCAAGGCATATCTGATGACTTGAAAAAAAATCTCCAAGTCGAAACACAGTTAAAAATGTGGAACACAAACTCATACATATTTGATGATAAGAATCACGTAAAAAGCATGTGTATATGTGAACAAAACTTAGGTGAACTAAAGAAACGTAAATAACTATTTCATTTAGACCTTGACGTTATAGGTATACTTTGTGACACTGTAAAATTGAAATCTTTCTGGAAGAAAGAAATATAACTACGCATGTCTGGGTGGATTTCTGTAAACATACCAGGCTGCAGAATTTTTTAAAGTAAATTGGGCTGGGGTTACGAAAGAGAAAGAAGCCGTTCTTTCATTCTGGCTGAAGTGAGGCTTCTGGGCTAAGACTTCGACTTGTGTTGGTGAAAAAACGTCCCGTCGCTTCTTTGCCATTCCTGCTCAGCCCCGTTTCACTGTAGCTTGCTTTTCTTTTTCTCTCTTGACAGAAAACTCTCTAAATTAGAGTATGGTTGATTATTTTGCCTGAGCAAAAATAATGATATGAAACTTCTAAAAATTAAGTGCAATAAATTCCAATTTAAACATCAGACCAACTGGGTGGTGGCATTTTAGGAGCCAAGCCTGCTGTCACCATTGCCTCCTAAGACAGAGCACAGCATGCCTCTGCCTCCTGTGTTTGTGGCTGTCTGAGTATGGAAATGACCTAAAGGAGGGCAGCAAAGAGGCCTGTAGAGCAGTCTTACAACTGGAAAAAAACAAAAAAAAACCCCAAACTAGGCCTGCTTATTAGGTCTCTCTATAAAACTCTGATCTGTTACACCCCATTCATTAAATACCATAAGGTTACATGACAGATGTAACCTTATGGTATTTAATAAGCACCACAGGTTACATTACAGATGTGCATGTGGTTACCTTTAAAAATGTGACTATCTCCAGGAGGAATCAGGTTTGGAGAAGGGCCAGCTGCAGGGCAATGTCAAACTGTTTCCATCTGCCCTGGGATCTGCTGAACACTGATCATTCATGTCAGGTCTTAGCGTTGGGGTCAGCCAGGTCATTTTCGTTCCCTGGCAAGCAGAGAGAGGGGGTGGGGGTGCATATCAGGCCAGGGGCAGTAGGTCTTTACACAGAGGACCCCAGCCCTGACCTTGGTGCCTGGGTAGAGTTGACCTTGCAGAAAGCTAGCGTTTTTTGTTTTTTCCCTCTTTTAATTTTTTAAAAAAATCAGTCTGTCTCTCTTCTTTGAAATGTAAGCTCCATAAGTATAGGGGATGTTGTCTATTTTGTTCATTGCCGTGTCTCCAGCATGAAGGTCCTAGAAAATGGTTTCGTTAGTGGGTCCAGACTAGGTAGGGATGACCATGTGGAAAGGGGGACCCCCAAAGTCTGGATCCAAGAAATTGGATGAATGTTTTCTGAAGCCTGCCGGGTCCATGAGTCAGGAATCATCATTGAGAGGAGCCGAGGCCACAGCTGAGGATGTTGTTAAAATGCAGATCCTGATTCAGGAGGTTTGGGGTGGGGGGGCGCTGAGAGTCTACATTTCCAATAAGTCCCAAGATGATGTTGCCACTGCTGGTCCAGGGACCACACTTTGCGTAGCAAGGTTCCAAACTTAGATTTACAGTCAACTGCAGTGGAAAACTCCCTAGAGGTTAGAGATGAGCGTGAAGACCTGAGCAAGGTCACGGCCAGGATGGCTAGGCAGTGGCAAGCTCGGGGAGCAGCTGGGATCCAGGCTGGGAGGGGCATTGCTAACCCTTGATTCAGCATCTTTTATCTTTTCGGCAATGATCTGTGGCTCAGTGCCTGTGACCCACTTCATCCTGTGACCTGACCTCCTATGACACAGGTCAAAACCTCTGTCTTTAAAAATGCAAGTGATTGAAGTGCCAAAACTTGAACTCACCTGAAATATGAACCCACATGCCTTCTCCTCTTCCACTCTTCATTTCTTTCATGTTGTCCTGACTCGTATCAATATTCACATTTTATTATTTGTGTCTTTCTCAGATTTTAATTGCAGGTTTTGTGACTCCTACCCCATTAGCATTAGATGCTTTATTTCTTATCTCAAATGCGTGCCCCTCCGCCAGTGTCTGGTTGCATACGCTTTACCTTGTCTGAAAAATTCTCACTAGAGATTCCACACTAGAAATCAGACCTTTGCTACCTGCAGGCTAAACCCATCTCTGCAGCCACACACTGTGGAGGAAATGGGCTGTTCTTTCCAGGGCAGCCTCAACAGGGGAGGGGCTTGAGGGAAAGACCACCGTAAGTGACTTTAATTTTCTTTGTACTTTAAAATTTTTCCAAGTGTTCAATAATAAACATTTGTTACTTTTATTTACAATTTTTAAAAAGGATATTTATCATAGAAATCCTTGGCTTCCTTTCATAAACCATATGGAGCTAATATTTTATCTAAATCCTTTCTTAACCTACTTATATATTTTACTTTTTAAACTTACAAGTTAAAGAACTTTGTAAAAACAAACAAACAAACAAACAAAAAACTCTGTAAATTGACTACCCATGATAAAATTGTGATGCCTTTGCTTTAGTAAAGACAAATTTCTGTTTGTCATTTTAGGGAACTGTGTGTGCTATGCTTCTTCAGTCAAACATGGAATATTAGTTATGATTCTCCTAAAACTTGCAAATGAATATATAAGCACTATTCTACTTTAATATTTGTATCTCAGTCTAAGTGGTGAGATGAATTATAGCAGAGAGATTGACATCTATTTGGCAGATGTTCAGGAGAGGCTATTTGGACCTGGTGGTCTGGAGCACACACCTTGGAGTCAGTTAGAGCTGGGTGTGTGTCCTCACTTACCACTTCCTATGTCACCTTAAGCAAAACTTTCATCATTCTGAGCCATGTTTTTCTCACCTGCAAAATGGGGTTAACGATAGTACCTACCTCATAAGATTAATCATATAATTGGGCCGGCCGAGTGGCTCAGTTGGTTAAGAGCTCACTCAAGAGTTTGAGCTCTGAGCAACAGCGGTTCGAGTCCAGCCCGAGCTGAGCAGCCGCTGAGCTGCCAACAGGTAGCAGGATGGCTCAGCTAAAAAAAAAAAAAAATCATATAATTGTTATGGGAATTATACAATATAATCTACAAAATCCAGAGTGGGGGAAACTCTACAAGTTGAGTGACCCAGTTTCTTCAATAAATAAATTGAAAGGAAAATAAAGAAAGATGTTTTGCTTTGGGGGAGAGACAGATGGGGGAGGGGGTGAAGAAGAGGGAGACAGGGAGATAGGAAAAGATGTTAAGTGCATTGTACATTGAGAGAGATACTGAGCCTAGTACATTTAGCACAGGTCCCAGCAGTGAAAATGTCAGGTATTATTATGGGCCTTCCAAATTAAACTACACAGCAATTTACTTATATCAAGTAAATATTTGTCATCCTATTAAGTATGCTTCTAGGTCCTACTGTAACTCAATGAACATTATATTGTCCTACTAGGTCATTCAGGGGTTACAGAGAAGGATAATGACAGATCTCTCTCTCTTGGTCTTGGCTTTAATGATTATTAGATATGACATCTAGTACAAATAGATTCTCCACTTCTCTATCTTATCAGCTATAAAATTTGGATGCAAATAATGATGCCTGCTTCACAAAGCTGTTGCAAAGATTCGTTATGCCTGATATGTAAAGTGCTTAGCACTATACCTACCACTCAGTAAGTATTCAATACATAGCACTCCTTATTATTGTTAGCATGATAGTAAACATTTTCTCTGCTTTTAATAAGCTTATGGTCCAGGGGAGATAAGACTTGTCCACAGAGAACTATAACCCAAGGCCCAAGGTGAGGAATGTTGCAAGAGCTATAAAAGTGCTGTGGGAGCCCAGGGGACAGAGAGAACAAACCATAGGAAATGAACACCTTCCATCTTTAAGGTGGAAGCTTGTCTCCAGACTCAGATGCTCAACTCCTTCCTCTCTGGTTCACTCACTTCTGCTCTCAGAGGAAGGGTTTAGACAGAGGGGATGCAAACTTTGGAGGTTCGTGTCTGGATCAGGGCCCTTTTTAAGGGTGTCCCCTGAGACAGTAGGAGCTGCAATCTCTGGGTGCCACTCCTCTCTTCAGAGACTAACAGGGGAAGCTGCTTTGGGTGCAAACTTGAGATGCCCCCAGATGCTCCCCTTTGTGTGCTGGGTGTGTTGGGTTCTGACCCCACTAACAATCTCTCTGGTTAGTACTTTCAAGTTACTGCCATCAGCAGCCAATTAATGGAAGCCTGGGAGGAGACAGAAGTCCTGACTGAGGTGAAGGGGGCAGAAAAATAAAGGGCATCTACACACTGAGAGAGCACGAGCATCTGGGAAAAGATAGATCCCTACGCAGAGCGGCTAAGAGACCTGGTTAAGAGGGACTCGGAGTTGCATAGGAAGTCCTCTGAAGTCCGCATCCTCCTTGCCCCCCAATCTTATCTTCAAGCAGCCTTGGTGTCCAGTGCATAGTGCTTGGAGCGTGAGGGTTGAGATGCAGTAAGGTGAGTGGGAGGAGCCATGGACTGGAGCCAAAGGATGGGGCTGAGTCCTGGCTCCACTGCTTAGGGAGTAGCCTTGGACAAGTTGCATTAACACACTGGCTTGCAATTTCCTCTACCATAAAACAGGTTTAGTAAGACCTGCCCTGAGTGTCTCCTGGGACTATTGTGAAGATTGAGTTAATGTATATGAAACATGAGTTATTATATCAGTGACTTTGCTCCCTTTGCTTTTACTTCGGCTATGTCTTGAATGTCTTGAAATGAACAAACCACTCAAGTAAGTGTTTCTACCAATAACTTTGACCAGGAGACTTGTTTCTGTAAAGGTCATTTACATCTGATATGTTTTAAACGTTTTATTCATTTATTTCTTCCCAAGGAAATCTGTTCTCTGCATGATAGAATCCTTACTCATCTTTTTAAAATTCAACATAAATACTGTAATCACTGTAAAGTCACTGGTAGGAAAAGCAGATTTCTTAAAGACTCCATCATTTACTATAAGGGTAAAAGACGACCTTGTCTGAAATACGGAATGTAATTATTTCAGGTTCTGAAAAAAAACTGTTCTTTGAACAGCCCATGCCTCTCCTTTGCATGTTTCTTTTAAAAGAATTGCAATTTATAGCGAGAAAGATGCCACAAAAATAGAAATGCCAATCTCTAAAGATCTCAAGGTACTTTCAAAATGAAAAATAATTAATTTTCACAGCATCCCTGATATGATTAATCTTATTTTACAGATGAGGTAAAGGAGGCCAACATAAGTTATGGAAACTGCCCAAGGTTATAAGCAGCTGAGCCTGGTATAGAAGCCAGCCTGGAACTCAGGGCTTCTTCTAACAAAAGGTTCTCATTTTAGTATGTTTACTGAGCATGAACTATGTCATAGGTGCTGTGGGGGCCTTATCATCTAGGAGCTCATGATCTAGTGGGGAACACACACACACACACCCCTCAATAAAGCAAATAGAAATGAATACTATAAGATATCAAACTGATATAACATAGAAGAGGTGAGAGATTAATTATGACTCAAGCAGGGGGTAAATATGGGAATGTTTCTATGGAGGAGATGGGATTTGATCTGAGGCCTAGAGAATGGGTTGGATGTTGACAGGAGAACACAGGAGGAGGAAACAAAATGATATCACTCCAGGCCAACTATTCAGGTTTGGATCAACAACCAGGGTTTGCAAAGCATAGGAGACACTCTTACAAAACAGCAAGTAACACTGGGTTATGCAAATTAGGGGTCAGGCTGCTAAGGATCTTGAATTCTAAGTCGAAGAGGCTGGAATTTGTTAGCTAGGATCAGTCTCTGGTGGCTTTTGGGTAGGGAAGGTGTAAGATATCTATTCTATTAGGAAGGTTGCTATGGCACCAAATATGTAGGATAAATTAGAAGAAGAGGAGACAGCAGGCAGCAAACCAATAATGCATTAATTCTTTTAATCATTTAACAAATATTTATGGGATATTTTATTATTCTGATATGCCAGTAGCAATACTTGGTGCTGGGGATACCAGACCAAAAAGACATAGCCTCTGCTTCCGAGGCGAACCAGCACTTACACAACAGGCCAAAAGGTGCTGGAAATGGTAGGAACAGGGAGTTTGGGAGGCACAGATGAGGATCTCAATGAGGGAAGACTTCCTGGAGGAGGTTTCACTCTATATAAGTCTAAAAAACGAATGGGGATTGGTTAGGTGAATGAGGCATGGAAGTGCATTCCAGGTAATGGCACCCGAGAGGTATGAATTCGCCTGACAAGTTCAGGGAACAAGGGGCCCTGTGTGACTGGGGTCAAAGTTGTGTGGTGGTGGGCGAGGAGAAAGCGTGGGATATGAAGCCAGAAAGGACAGTAAAGCTGGAGCATGGGAGGTTGTAGGTGTCACTAAAGGGAATGAACTTGACCCTGAGAGCTTCTGAAGGATGTCTAGGTAGAGGAGGGACTGTATCATACCAGTTAAGGGCTATTAAAATTTCTAGTGAGAGGTAGTAAGGGCTTGACCTAGGTCAGTGGCAGGCAGTGAGACTAGAGAGGACTTGATCATTTGTACATAGAGTTCAGACTAATGCACAAAATGGGGTTAAAAATCAAGGTGATTTTTATAGGTGGCTATCAAAATTATATTAAATTATAGGTGGCTATCAATGGCTTTGGGATTTTAACAGAGAGAATAATGTGAAGCCTCGAGTTAAGTGGCAGGCAGGGCTCAATGAAGGGGTGGAGCTTGCAACAAGGAGGGCATCCTGAGTAAGGACTACAGGGTAGGGGCAGGTGGAAAGAGGCAAGGTCAACTTCCATAGCCATGAGGAGAAAGGGCTGCACCGGTGGGGAGCTTGTTTTATCATATGGATGGTGGTAAAGTAGGGATGGTTTATGGAAGACTTTAAAAGGAGCAAGACTAGAGAAAATAAACAAGAAAGAGACACTGAAAACTTCTGAAAAGAGGAGCGACCTAACAAAAATAACATAATTCAAGGGAATTTAGTTGCAGGTACTTGGGGTGGCTTAGGAGACAGAGAGTGTCTCTGATTATCCTGAAATCTGGCTGCGCAGTGTGGAGCCTTTCACCATCTCTAATTACATGAGCCTATCTTCTCAGGGGATGGCCATGAAATAAACAGTTTTTTCCCCACCACTAATACAATCTTAGAGCATTACTGGCTAATCTAAACTGAAGAGTTGGACTGCTTCTAGAAAGCTAAACTCCTGTGGCCTGGAGTGCTCCAGTTCAGTGAAGAAAGTTTCCCATGATCTCTGTGGATTTTCCTGGGACCAGCCTGTGTATCCCTGATGAATCACTGTGCTCAGAGGCCAACAGTGTGGCACTTTAAACCTGAGTGATTACAGCAAGGCTCAACAGCCAAACAAAGAAAGCTCAAAGGTTATATAAATGAGGAAAGCAATAAATAAAAGAAAGAGAGAAAGTTAAGAGAGAGAGTTTGGAAATTGAGTGATTATATAGCTCTGTGACCTGGACACCCGGAATGGTAGGCCTATGGTATGGTAAGATTCTTAAATCACGGTTAGGATCTAAGAAAAGAATATACCTGTTGAGGGCTGACTTGTGTCCCCTGAAAATTTATATTACTATATTGATGTCCTAACCCCCAGCACCTCAGAATTTGACTATATTTGGATATAGGGTCTTTAAAGTGGTAATTAAAATTAAATGAGCTCACCATTAGAGTGGGCTCTAATCCAATATGACTGGTATCCAATAAGAGGAGATTAGGACATAGGCACACACAGAGGAAGACTATATGAAGACAAGGAGAAAACAATAATCTATAGCAAGAAAAGGCCTCAGAATGAAATCCACTAGGTTGACACCTTGAACTTGGACTTCTATCCTCTAGAGTGGTGATTTAAATTTCTGTTAAGTCATACATGTGGTATTTGTTATGGCAGCCCTACTAAATTAATATGTCACACTAGAAAACTAATTTGATAGCTTCTTTGGGGCTTGGAGAACTTAAGGACTTGGACCAGAGCCAGGAGTACAGTGGACTGGAGAGGGAATATAGACTTAGCAGAGAGATAGAAAGAGAGAGGCCCAGTCAGATGGAGGCACACAGGTCTGAGGATCTGTAAGATAGGTGTCTTGGAAACCAGACAAGTATTTAGTTACTGCCTCAAATTATCTGCTAGTTTTTAGGAGTAGCTCTGATGCCTGGCCTGAGGGTGATTTAATGCTAATGAAAGATGTGAGAGATGATAACAGTTCTATGTCTTCAAATATCTCACTTCTGAGCAGCATTCAAAACAGTCAACCATCCCTTCCTTTTAGAAACACTCTCTTCCCTTGGTTTGTGTGGTACCATAAGCCTCCTATATTTCTGGTGGCTTCTTTTTAATTTCATTTGCTTCCTCTTCTTTCTTTACCTACATTCCAAGTGTTGGAGTTCCACGGGGCTCCATTACAGGCCCTCTTCTCTTCTCTGGTTATCCGATCTCTCCATGTGAACTCATCCAATGTCTTGGTTTAAAAACCACATATATTGGGCCAGCTGAGTGGCGCGTTGGTTAAGAGCTGGCTTGGGACGCCAGAGGACCCCAGTTCGGATCCCACATATGAGGGCCAGTGACACTGCTCTCTACAGCTAAGATGCTGAACAACAGCTCAACCTGGAGCTGGGCTGCTGTGAGTCGCCGGCGACAGCATAGGCTGCAGCCCCTGCTGCAGTGGGTTGCCATGAGCTACCGTGTGTAGCCAGCAGCCAGCATGAGCAGCCAGCAGCCACAGTGAGAGTCCGTCCAGAAGCCGGCGACTGATCTGCCTCGCCCAGGAAGAGCGCAATGATGGTGCCAACTTGGGCCAGTGAAGCAACGTCCTCCACAACTAGACTGAAGAACAAAATGACAGCAACTTGTCTGTTCCCCTTCCCCCAATTCCCCAATAAAAATCTTAAAACATAAAAAAATAAATAAAAAATAAAAACCACATATAAACAGATGACCCCCAAATCTACACTTCTGGCCACTCCCTTGAGCTCCTGACTCATAGATCCAAATGCATACTTGACGTTTTCCACTTGGATGTCACACAGACATCCCAGATTTTATGAGTACAAAATTACACTCTTGATTTTCCTGCCCAATCTTGTTCCTTCCCCTGTCTTTCCATTCTCTGTTAGATGTTACCACCAGCCATCCAGTTGCTCAAGTCAGATGATCTTTTATCCCTTCCTTTCTCTAATCCAATCCATTAACAAGTATGGACCATTCTACTTTTAAAATACATCCCAACTTGTCATTCTCTTTTCATCACCTCTGCTAACATTACAAGTACAAGCCACCATTTTGTTGCCCGCATGACTGTTACAGCCTCCTGCTTTGCACATCTACTATGACCCAGTCTCCACCCACAAGCATGTAGTATCACATTCTCTTTCTGGCTCACAACTCTGCATAGTCTGCCCCAACCTACAATTCCAACCTCATCTTACTGTATTCCCTTCTTTGCTGCTTCCCTTTCAGGCATTTTTTTTTTCAGTTCCTCTAACATATATGTATATGTATCTTAGACTGAGTTTCCTTGAAAAACTTAGGTGAAAGGTGGGCGGGGCATGAGAAGAATGAGAAAGAAAATGAGTGCATTTTATCAGATCGCTGTGCTGGGCAACAGGGCTGAGACTTCCTGAGAAGTACACAGAATGTCTCCCAGAGATGTCAACCTAAAGGTAGGCAGGCTGGGACATCTGCCTACCAGCTCTTGTTCCTCACAGCTGAGGATTGCCTGATGGGGTGGGATTAATACCCCTACACTTGCACACTACATTTGTGGCATTATCAGAGAGAGCAGAAAGATGCTCAGAGGCTGGAAGTGGGTGGCTGTCAGCTGGAGTTGAGTTTGAGCTCACAAGGACTGTGCACCACAGCTCTGGCTGCAACAGAGGAGGGCTGAGGTATGGAACGTGGGGCACCAGAAGCATCTCCTACTCCAAGCTTTTTGTTGCATTGGTGACTGTGTACAAGCTGTTTCCTCTTCTGGCCTTTTCTTCCCCTCTTACTCTGCAAGTAGCTGTATCCCTTCCATTCTTTAGATCTCAGCTTAAATATTATTTCTTCAGAGATGCCTTTCCTGAATCTCCCAATCTCAATTACATCTTCTTGCTAGTCTCTCTCATTGTACAGTAGTGTATATACATCACACACACACACACACACACACACACACACATACACATGGTACCAAAAAAATGTATACATATTTTAAGAAAGGAAAAAACTGTATTAATTGTAATAATATATACCGATAGCAAAAGATGAATACAAGTCATGTTTGATGTCTGCAATTACAAGAGGTGCTCAAAATGATTACCATCAGTATCTAGACACTTCTGATTATGGCGAACTACTGTTTGAGCAACGTTGACCAGTGTCCACTTGTATACATTTTAAGAGATGCTGTGTATTACTTTTCAAAGTTGAATTGAATTACAGTGTAGAATGACGTTTGTTCAAAAGATGGTGTTAATCAAATGAATGCTAGCATCCTCCTGACAGGCAGGACAGTCAAAGAAAATGGCAGAAGCACGGTTGTCATTCAAGAAGCCCAAGACCATTTTTAAGTGGTATTTGAAATTCGAGAACATTCTCCTGACTTAAAACCCCTTGACTTCTACCTATGGGGGACCTTAAAGGATGTGGTGTACCATAGAAAACAAGCTACACTGGTGGTACTTTGGGAAGAAACTGAAACGGCATGTGCAGAAATACAAGTGGGCACTTTGGTCAACGTTGCTCAAGCAGTAGTTCGCCGTAATCAGAAGTGTCTGGACACTGATGGTAACCACTTTGAGAACGTCTTGTAATTGCAGAAGTCAAACGTGACTTGTATTACTCTTTTGCTATCAATATATATTGAGTATTACAATTTTAATACAGTTTTCCTTTCTTAAAATGTGTATACATTTTTTGGCACCCTCTGTGTAAATAGTATGGTCATCTCTCATTGGATTTGTGATTATATATGTACGTGTGTACTCCCTGTTGCGACTGTCATCCACACGAGACTAACTTTCTCTCTCGTTCAGCTCTGTACACCCAGTGCCTGTCAGTATACCTGGCACATAGTACCTGCACAACTGATGAATGAATAAAGAACAAGTTTACAAAACTAAATATGTCGCCCAGAAACCAGTTTCAAGTCCTTTTTTTGGCAACAAAGACAGGGAGCCTGGTTCTCCATCAACTCTGCCAAATGGCTGGAAGAGCTCAGGTTCCCTAGGCAATTGCTGGGACAATGGGGATGGGGAGGTGGGGAGGGGATTTTAGGACAACATACAAACAGGGAACAATTCAACAAACATCTGCAGAGCTCCCACTGTGGGTCAGGCCCAGTCTTAGTGAAGGGGATATAAAACGTGTGAAGATACAGTACCTGCTCTCATAGGGTGGTCATGGGGATCACAGGAACTTGTAAGTGGTGAGGTGATTGGAAGACAAAAAAGCACTGGGCAATAGGAGGTCTTCTGATGGAAAGGCTGGGCTAGATGGCACTCAGGAGCCTTCTGGCCTTTTAATCTAAGGCATTCATAATCAGCTGGGGCCTGGACCAGGGGACTGTGAGGATCTGAGGGAGATTCTTGAACTATTGAAATTCAGGGGGTACTTGAAAACAGTTTTGCTCACAACTCTCAAGTGCTGCCCAGCACTTTGGAAGATGGTTTCAGGTATAGAGTGCAGCTGTGCATTCCCAAGCTAGGGGGAGAAGGCTGGTTCCATGCCACTTTCTCTGTGGTAGATGAGCAGTCATGTAGGATTAATCTGGGCTTACTTTCTTCTGTCTAAACGTCCATGATTATTACATTTTTCTTTGCTGTAATAACCAAAAGTGAGTGGTAACACTGAATAAAATGTGGCGTAATTTACCTCCTAACTAGAAACTCAAAAAATACATTTTTACATTAAAAATATTCCTTGGTAACATTTGCTTAAACTATAGTATCTAATAGTTTAATAGAATAGAATCTAATAGAATCTGAGTGTTAGAAAGACCGTGGGGAATAAACTCATTGATGATGGCCCTATGTCTGAAGGTCCTCCTACACCTCTGCTTAATGCCAGCTCTCCACACCCATCTGAAGTGTTCAGAACTTCTCAGGAGCTCAAAGAGACAACAGCCTGAAGGCCTTCGCATGTCACCAAAGGTCAGGGAACGAGCAAGGATCTGGGAATTGGGAAAGCTGCTTTCCAGTCCCATTCTGCCATTACCCGGCTGTGCCACCGTGGGCACGGACCCTTGTGGTCTCAGTTTTCCCAGCTGTAAAGAGTTTCCTGGCGTTTCAGATCTAATCACAAATGAAAAACACAGACAGCCTGTACAGTGTGTTTGGTTAAGAGGTTGGGTCCTGGAGCCAGACTGTCTGTATTCAAATCAGTGACCCACCACTGACTACTTCTGTGTCTTTGGACAAAGCACTTAACACCTCTCTGCCTATTTTCTCATCTCCCAAATGGAATAATGATAGTTGCTATGTCATTGGATTGGTGTGAGAATTAACTAACTTCATATACATGAAAAACACCAAGTATTCGCCATACAAGTTTTGGCTAATTTTGCTCATAGTAGTTTTGTTTGTAACAGAAAAGCCTGGACATAACCTAAATACCCATCATTAGAGGACCAGGTACATAGATTATCAAAGAATGAGGCAGGGCTCTGTATGTTCTTATTGAAGATCTTCAAGATACATGGTTAATTTAAAAGACTGAGACGCAAACCAGGGAGTTCATTTTTTAAGGGCACACACAAAGATGGAATTGTGGCTAGTGTGTGCATAACAATTTCTAAAAGGACAAAGAGAAACCCTTAACAGTCATTATATCTCAGAAGGAGACTAGGGTGGTGAGTGGGGGGGACAGGTTACAAGAGATTTAACTTTCAATTTATGCTCTTCTATTTGAATTTGTTACCATATGTATGAGTATATTTTTCAAAAAATAAGCTAAAGTCAAAAACAAAACTGATAATGCTTGCTTTGTCTGTATCAGAAGACCATTTTGAAAAATAATTGTGAGATACTGTATTTCAAAGCATTGTGAAAAACTGGAAGATGCTATGTCAATGTAACACATTAGTAAAATGAGAGTTTTTGGCTTAGAAGATCTAGAAGCCCAGAATGTACATGGTTGTTGAAGTGTGGTTCTACAGTATTTGCATAACAATTAAAATAATGTTAACAGTGATATTAACAGTAATATTGACAACAAGTAGTACTAGAATACTAATAGCAGTATTAGAGTAGTATTGGTCCCACTCAGGGGTACCATAAAAATGAAAGTGTCTCTTCGACTTGCTTTTCCATTTAAATAAAAGGTAAGGGTCCCCCCACAAGATTATTTGCCTTGGAGTTCTAATTATTTTGCAGTTTTGGAAAAACAAATCCAATGTTAAAATTTCCAGTGTTTTAAATATTTTCTCCTTCCTCTAAAGAGGTATAACTGTTAAGAAAATGTTTCCAACTTGGATCCTTTGCATCTTTCATTAGCCATTCCACTGGTGAGAAAGATTTATCTAAATGGAAACAAAAAAAAATTAAAATCAGAAAGAAATTTAAAATTAGGTTCATTTCAAAGGTGAGAATTATATCAGTGTTTGGAAATCTGGCCCAGAGAAGAGAGGCCTGGTGGGGAAAGTGATGACAAACACTCCCCTTTTCCTCATTTCCCACAAACTGGAAATTTTGAGTCAACATTAACTCCCCATCGGGCACAACTGATCTCACAGATTTAGCATTTATAGGGCTACAATATCTGGCAGGTATACTGCACAGTAATAGGCAAAGCTTATACTGAATTTATGAAGCAATCATATATTGTTTTTACTTTGTGGCAAATTAAAACTTTATTCTGAATAAATAATGAGCATGCTCACATGTTATTTTCATTCGTTTTCTATTTAAATAAATAAATGTCATACATGCATCTAGTAGATGCACTGTGCCTGAACTCGTAACTTTTGCATTGCGCCTGACGAAGTTAAGGAAACATAAGAGTTTCTGCCTTGTGCTCAATTGTGAAAATGGAGGATCTGTAATTGTGTAAAAGTTTGATTCCATGTAGCAAACACAAGAAAGATCCTTAAGACTCCCTGCTCTGGAGTTTGTGAGCCCGGATACATAACTTCGTGTTGTCCGTGTCCTTTTGTCCCCATTTTCTGGCCCAGCCCCTTGAGCAGCAGCCCCCCAAATTGTCCTAGAATGCAAAAGTCAGGCAGCTTTCTCTTCCCTGTATAAATCTGCATACAGGCAACCTGAGCCTCATTTACCCTTTCCCAGCACTTCTGCTTCCTTGTCTCTGAGCTGAGCACCCCCTGGGGTCCCTGACAAATCAGTTTCTGTCTCTGCAGTCACAGACCCTGGCCCAGAAAGCTGTGAAGTGGTTTTGTGCACTCTACTGGTCCCATCCATCTGTCCACTTCAAGCCTCAGGGGACACACGTTTGGAGACATGCTGGAGTTCTGTCTCTTTCCTCCTTCTTCCCATATCCTGGACAAACAGAAGCGTGTCTAAGACGACTCCTTCATATTCCTCCCCACGCTCAGCCCTCTAATCTGGGTTGCTAAGAGCTGCTTTTCCCAGGCAGGGGACTCTGCCTGTCATTCTGATTTCTTTGGTTGTCTGAAGAGCAAAACACAGAAATGTTGACAGTGCATCCACCCTTTCATGTTTCTCTCAGGAAGGCCCTCTTTCAAGCAGCGGCTGGTGGTGAGCTTCTCTGGGTATCTTCTCACCTCTTCTCCCTGCTGAGGCCCCAACCATGTCTGCCTGCTGAACTGCCTGTCACAGAAACCTACCCCCCCCCACCCCCCTCGACATTTGGGGAGAAAGATTTGGATGCTTGAAGTCAAGTTATAAAGCATTCCTTTTTCCCAGTGACACAGGAATTCAACCACATGACTCCAGCTGGTGTTTGGGGAAGGCAGCTTTAAGACAGGATAGCTCTTGGAATGATGCTGTGTTTCCTAGCACAGGCTGCCTCCCTGGAGATTCAGGGCAATGCCTGAGGCCATGTTGCCTGAAAGCCAAGAAAGGAGACAAAGAAATCTCTACCCTGGAATAACAATTGGCCATTGAGCTCTGATTTTCAATGGGTTCCTTCCACCTTCTACTACACCCCCCAGGACCATGGCCCAGTCCCCCTAACCCACAGCAGACATTCCTACCACTTGGAGAGCTGGGGAAGAAGATTGCCAATGAGCAGGGACAGGCAGCAAAAGACAGGGGTCCCTTTCTCCACTTTTGGGGTGCAAACTGTAGACCAGTTGCAAAAGAACCCACATTTAGGCTTTGTGGTAATTGAATTCATAATAGCTGATACTTTATAGTGTTGTCCATACAGACACTGTCTTAAGTGCCTCTCTTATATAGTAAGTCATTGAATCATTAGAATAACCCTTTGAGGTGGTTGATTTCATTTTTATCTTTATTTTACAGCGGAGGAAAATAAAACTTAGAAAGGTTAAGCAACTCACGTAGGCTCACACATTTACGTAGTAAGTTACCCAAGTACAAGTCAAATCCAAGCATCTGCTCCAGCGTCTGCACTCTGAACCACTGCACATACTGCCACTCCCAGGAACTGTTGGTTTAGAGATCTTTAAGGCTCCAATCTTTGTTTTATGTGACAGACACGAGTAGTTTGGAGGCAAAAGTGGCTACCCCTAGCTTTACGTAGAGCTGTTGACCAAAAGAACCCATTGTGTTGAAGAGCTGAGATGAATTTTTGTCTTGATCTGAAAATGAAATGAAATAGAGGAAACCCAGAAAATACTGAGTAGGAAAGGAAGATGAAACATAGAGAAAAAGGGGAAGGATAATTAAGCTACATTCGTTCATTCATTTAGTTAATAGATTAATGTTTCCTTTGTGTCAGGCAATGTGCCTGACACTAGGAACCAATGACCAGCAAAAACAAAAAAGACAAAATCTTTGCATAAGGGAACTTGTAGTTTAATGGGGGAGAATCGCCATCGTATAACCACATATGTAAATTTCAAATGCAAACTCCTATTTTGTGCAATGAAGGAAAACATCGTGGGGCTTAAAATGATATAACAGGAGACCTGTCCTAGTCTATCTCCTGACTAAAATGTAGAGGGCAGCGGTTTAATGTGTTATCTCTTTCAGAAAAATGTGAAGTTGATTCTGATATTCTTGAGTGAATAAATCTTACAGGTGTGATAGTCATCTTAGTTTTTCACTAGAGGAAGTTTGAAAAAGAACCATAACGGACATGATTTTTGCCTTTAAATTTCCCCCACCCCCAACCTGTTCTAATTTTAACTCTATTTCTCCTGGTTCACTGCCCCTTTCCCTGAATCACTGAGACTCTAAATCACCACCACTTCCTCTTTAGTAGCAGTTTCTCATTAGGCAGTTGTCTGAAGGACTCATTTGTCAACGATTCTGCTGTCACTTCCCCAGTTCAGTACAAACATCTGGGAGCCAGTTGACTAATCCCAATTTCCCTTCAGCCTTCTGTTCATCCCTAGGATGTTTATCTGAACCAAAGGTCCCAATATTCTTCGCTGAATATTCTCTCTATACACTATCTACAGACTAGTTTGGCATTATCTTTTATGATATACAGAATATATAGTTTCTTACAGAGACAAAACTATACAGTAAATTCTATTTCTTCTATTCTCCCTTTACTCCATAACAGGAAAGACTTGAACACTCAAAAGTCTAATATAATAATGAAGATCAACTAATTGTACAGCAGTCCAGAATATCTTAAGTCATACATAATATTTCTTTTGTATATCATAGGAAATGTTGATTTTCAAATTGGTTTTTTAGTTTTGGAAGTCAAAAAATCAGATAAGCTTATAGTGCTTTAGCCATATGTTGCTGAAAATTGAGAGAACGATTGTTATTGTTACCACTGCTCTGCTATCACTGTTCTTTGCCCAGGATGATAGTCTACATGTGGACACTGAGTGGAGTCCAAAGTGCTGGGTCATTGCTGCCTGACGGGGCTTCGTGTGTTTGGATATTGGAATTTACAGCCACTGTGGGAGTCAGCAGCCACCAAGGAAAAAACACACATACTCAAGACATATTCCCACTTCCCTCCTTCCCATTAAAACTACTGCATACAACCAGGGCATAAAAGCAGACACCAGGAGGTGAGGGTCAGCATTTACTATTTCCTTGCAAAACACTCTGGAGACTCTGGCAAGGCTCCCCCCGCCCCCAAGAAGGGACACCCTCACCTAAGGGTGCTGAGCCCAGCTGCCTCTCCAAACTCGATAGGGCACTGAATTCCTTGTTTTCACAAGGATGTGTTTCCCTCATTCCAGAAAATATTTCCCAGCCAGAGGTGGACTGTGAGACTCTTTCCAGAAATTCCTGCTCTAGGCACTTGACAGGTCCTTGGGTGGCTGTTCTAGCCCCTTTCAACCTGACCTTTCTCTGCTGGTAACTGTCTCAGCTTGCTTGTACTCTCTCCCAGGACCAGTCTTACAGGGATTTCATTATTGAGAAATGTCAAGTGAAAACTATTGTTCAGCTAGAAAGTGGTTTTCCAAAGGGTCTAAGTCAAAAGTAAGTCACACACATTCTGTCATTCATTCAGGCAATGTCAACTGAGCAGCACTGTGCACCAGTGCTGGGCTGGGTCTGGGGAACACAGTGGTGAGCAAAGCAGCCCTGGGCTTTGTCCTAGTGGAGCACACTGTATAGCAGAGGGGACACGGATTGATCGAAATGATCACGCAAATATAAGATTACAACTATGGAAAGCATTGCGTGAAAGGCAGGAAGCCAGCAGAATAAAGGTGGGTGGGGTGGGTTCCTGGTGAGCTGAGGCCTAAGCTGAGGCCCCTTCAGGGCTCTGCATTTGGATCTCCTGCCTGTGCTCTGGTGCTTAGACAACCCGTGGGCAGGGCTCTCACAGGGTGGAGCCCATTCACCGAGGCCAGTACAGAGTCTCTGTTTAATGTGGTGGATGAGGCCTGGCCAGCCTCTTGTATTGGCTGGAACCAGAACATGGACTCGCAGAGTAAGAGGCGTGTTTTTGTAAAATCTTTCTCTGCAGCAATTACATTATTCCAATAGGGGATTTGACTAGGAAGTACAACTAAAAGGGTATTAAACTTAGAGCATTTTAACCACATCATCTCGTCTGGTCCTCATGCCCAGAGGTAGACATTCTTTTTATCACCCCCATTTTATAGGTGAAGAAGACGAGACTGTGTTTCAGCTATTTATCCCTTTACCCCCTTTATCGTAACACTTAATACGCTTTATTGTCATGACTTATTTGCTTGTCTGCTTCCCCCACAAGACCTTAAGCTTATGAAAGCAGCTGTAATCACCACCACATCGCAAGCACCTAGCAAGTGCCAGGACATAGACATAATTATTTGTCAGAAGAATAAATAGTGAATGAATGACTTGTTACAAAGAAAAGCTGTGTTCTAGAGGAAGAAAAAAGACATTGAACTAATTTTCCAGCGGGATGTAATCAAACAAGACTACTTTGTCCCAGATGGGCTGGAATTCAAGGCAACAATAAATGTAAGGGCCAACCCAATTTTTCACATGCCTGAACGAAAAATCTGCAAAAGACATGTGAAAACACACAACACTTATCTTAAGCCTCTCCCACAAAATTACTACCTCCACCTCTGACTGTTGTCAGCCCTGCTGCCAAGAGACACAATGAGAACCCCCTCCTCCACTTCAATTTCCTGCTCTGCTTCTTGTCAAGATAACCTCTGGGTAGGGTTGTTGTACATGTTGAAGCTGAAACCAGAAGTATGGTTTGGTTTTAGACATGCAACTTATTCAGGACAGAGGTCAAGTCAGATCAGTATTAGCCACACTGGGCCCTAAACCCCTCCCCGCCTCCCTTTTCTTTTCTCTTTTGATAGGAAGAGTACACCCTCCCTCCTGCCTTTTGATACCCAGTTGCTGTGTATAATCTGATGCCTGGCTTGTCAGCATGGCTCTCCTCGCGCTTCTTCACTGGCAGGGGAAAGACCTTCAGGTTAGCAAATAGGAAGACGGCAGTGGTCATGTGGTCATACACATTAGACTGGGGGATGGGTGTCTCTGAGTTTCGCACTGAATGGGATGTATATTCGCAGTTCCAGGCCTTTGTCCTGGATCCAAATCAGAGCACTGGTAACTTGAGAGCTGGGCCCACACCAGCCGCTTGTGGCCAGCAGTACAATTCCCCCAGCTGTTAACCACCACCTCTGTTGTCACAATTCTGGGGTGTTGGGTTTCCTGCCCTAACAACTGTTCAAAGAACTTCACTGGAGTCATTTGTGTGAGACCATTTTGTCGTGGCGAAGGCAGAGAGGATTTGGGGTTAGGGCTGGACATGACGTGCTCAACGGTACCTTAATACACAGCGAGGTGAGCAGTGCTCCAGAACTCATTCAGACTCCCCCAAACATTGCTTTTATTTAAATGGGAGAGGTATCAGGGTAAGGCTCACAAAGGAAAGAGCCACAACAATTTTTTGAAGTCCTTAGAGATCCTGTTTTAAATAATGACTTACTAGGGGAAAAAAGTTGGGGTCATTGTGGAAGAGGTTTTGAGTTTATTTCTTCAAAGGGAAAAAAGGCAAAACAAAACCATAAGTATTTTAAATTTGCCTTGTCCAGTTTATCCACTATAAAAAACTAATTTACACTGGAAGCAATGAAAGTGCTATAAAAATATTTATAAATAAAATGATATTTATAAATAAAATGAGCTACTGAATAGACCAGGAGTCAGGAAAGCAGTTGCTAGTCTCACTTCTTCCCCTTAACTACTTGTATAATTTTAGGCAAGTCATTTCCCTCTTTTAAACCTCATTTTCCTCATTTGCAAAATGATGGGGCTGGGTTGGACAATTGCAAGGGTGCACTTTGCAGCAATAAATTCTATGGTTCAATGAAATATTGTAAATATCTACTGTTTTCAGTGAAATGAAGTTGGCCTCTGAGCTGTCCCTTAGAAGAAACTTCTTAAACCACAAACCAAGTGACAATTTCAGTAAAACAATCTGTAATTGAATTTAAATTATATTAAAAAAAAATCCAGTCCTACTGGCGTATGTTTGAGAATGTTGACTATTTCAACATGACTTGAAAAAAGCAATGGGATCAGTAGTAACATTAATTACTATTAATATTATGTAACACTAAAAAGAGAGATAACTCTGGTACTATTACCGTACCACAAAGAAAATACAGAACAACACGACTCCTATTATTAGTCATTGTGGGACTCAGTTATTTTCTCATGTCATTGCAAAACGTGTGCAGTCAGGAAAAGAACGTCTGCTCCAAACCCTGCTAGAACTAAGGCAACTGGAATGCTGCAAGTACGTCTCTGAGAACTCAGAAAGCAAGTGCTCTTCTGCAATTTTATAGAAAAGAGTGTTTCTCAAGTGAGGTCTCTGGTGTGCCTGGGCTGTGAAAGGCCCCACCCAGACATATGGAATTAGAACATTGGAAGCGGGATGTTTTAACAAGCACCCCACATGCAGGGAAAGACTTGAGAATCAAAGGTCTAGAAATGTTCTTGGAGGAGGAAACCCTTTGTAGAAAATACCACAATGGCCCTCAGAAGGAGGAGAATCTGCCAGATCCCTACAAATGAGAATAGATGCTTTCTGTTAATTTACCAGCATGCAGTTAGGAATAAGATTTCATTAGATCCCTTTATTAGAATAAAAATGGGCACAGGCCTGGGCATCTGCTTTGTGCTTGGCATGGTGGAGGTAGCAGATACAGCACTAAGAGCACTGGCTCACAAGATGGACAGGCCTGGGGCTGGGTCCTGCTTCTGTTTAATTCCAGACAAGAACCCAAACAGGAATATTAGTGTGGGTGCTTAGTTTTGTTACAACTGTATATCCCAGCACCATATGGTAGGATCTCAATAAATATTTATTAAATATTTCCTATTGCTGCTGTATAACAAATTACCACAAATTTAGTAGCTTAAAACAACACAATTCATTCTTTTGTATTTCTAGAGGTCAAAAGTCTAAAATGGGTCAGCAAGGCTGTATTCCTTTTAAAGGCTCTAGGGGAGAATCTGTTTTCTTGTTTTTCCAGCTTCTAGAGGCCACCTGTATTCCTTGGCTCATGGCTCCATCCTCCATCTTTAAAGCCAGCAGCATGGCTTTTTCAAATCTCTTTCTCTCTCTGACCTCTGATTCAGTTGTCATACCTCCTTCTACTCCTTTGGCCCTCCTGCTTCCCTCTTATCAAGACTCATGATGACATCAGACCCACCTGGATGATCAGGGTAATCTCCCCATCTCAATATCCTTAATTTAATCACCCCTGTAAATCCCCTTGTGTCATATAAGGTAACATATTCACAGGTTTTGGGGATTAGGACATGGACATCTTTGATGGGGATGGGGGCCATTATTCTACTATAATATCGTTGAACTAAAGTTTAACTTCTCTAAACCTTGGGTTTCTCCTTTGTAGAATGGAGTTTCTATAAGAAGTAAAATGGAGTAATGGCAGTAAATGTACAATAAAGGTAAGCTATTATTATTATTATGCCTTCTAATTATTTTGGAACCAAACTGCTTATAAGGAAGTGAATTCAGTATATTAAACTCTTATTTATTGGGTTGTAGGAAAAGTCATGACGTATTTTTCTATGTTTTTCATTGCAAAAATGCGTCATGACTTTTCCAACAACCCAATATTTCCTTCTCGCTGGTACTTCATTATGTGGGGTGTAAATTTAAATTCAGAGGACCTCAGGACATTTTTAAGGAGTTCCTCATCAGTTAGGGTTGAGTGAAGGAAAGAAAACCAGGCTAGATATTTTAAGTAGAAAAGATTTAATACAGGACATGAGATAATTCTAAAACCATTGGAAGGACCAGGGGAGCTGGGATGAGCTGCAACCATTGGCAATACTGAGTTTAAGAACACACTGTTCTAGTGGGGATCTCAGGGCTACTAAGCCACTGCCGTAATGAACACAACTGACTCTGCACCCCCTTAAAGCTGGAGAATGAAAATCTGAGCCCACCTACCACCTGCCTCTTGACACTCTAAGACTTTGTTTGCCACTAGAAATAGTCAGAGGAAGATGTTCTCTTCTTCACTCCCATACTCCAACTCAAATGTATGTGCATCCAATTTCCAGAGCCACAGTGGTATTCAGAACCCTGACATCAAAAGAGTCTGGAAAATGTAGATTTCAGTTTTCTAGCCTCTACTGGAGGAAAGCACAGAGAATGAGATTGAATAGATGCTGAGACACAGTCAACCAAATCCAAGCCAGCCTCTCTTCGTCAACTAGATATTGGCTATTTGAAATATGTTCCTTGCAAGGCAGTTCCCCTCCTATGATGTGTTGCACTGTAGAGTTTGAGAACATTCTAAAATCCTATCAATTAGAGCATCTAGATTGCAGAAGAAATTCTCTGTATTTAAAATTCCTTTGGAAAAATGCCCAACTTTCCTTTCTCTAAATATTATAGATCATGCAATATACTTTTTAACTGAATATTAAAAAAAATACATTATGTAAATGAATATGGATTTGAAACACTGAAAAGCTAATATGGTGGGCTAGATATTGTCAACAGCAGTCTTAGCACAGGTCTAAAATTTGGTAGATGCTCAATAAATATGTTTCCTCTCCTAAAACATGAGATGGCCAGCCTACAGATTTTCCATGGAACTGTTTAAGAGTTTGACAAATGAGTTAAAAATACATGTAGCTAATTAAAATGGTGAGGCTTAGTTCTCAAAGTAGGGTGTGGTGGGGATTAACTATGATCAAATGTGTACCTGGTATCAAGTGGGTTCTCAGTAAGGATTCTATCTCTTTCCTTCTATTCTCATGTCATTTCTGCCTACCAGAGGTAAAAACGCACTGAGCCTTAAGTTTGGGGCTGCTTCAAGCCCATTTAGCCATATTTCAGTTCCAACGTACCTTCATCCTGCTATGCAACATGGCCTTGGCCACACTGGCTACTCTCTTGGTATAACCTTGAACATGGTGTGTAATTTCTAAACCCTCTCACATAATCTTTGGAAGTATCAAAGCAAAATAGAACAACAACAAAAGAGCAAATCACACAGGGTCACTTGCATTTATTTGTTATTCAAAGGAAGAAGGATAATTTTAAACTGAAACACTAGAATTATATGATGGGAAATGAGAAATGACTACTCTTGTACAACCTGAAATTGCCTTTTTGGCACCTAAACACACAACTACAACACATCAATTTGGTAGCCTACTGGCAAGCAAAAGAAGGTCTATATTTTTGGATTAAGAACATTACATTCTCTTCCACTACACAGATTGATGTCACCTTGAATACTATGTAAAGTGTAATTTCTATTTAATCATTTCCATTGGCCTATTTATTTAACTAGGTAAAGATGTCTTCTTGACCTCTTATGTTAGAAAGATCTTACACTAACCCAAAGCATTGGTTTTTCAGTACAAAACCAAGTGCAAGTTGAGAGTACTGCAGCAAACTGGCAGGGCCCCCAGCAGAACACCTCGGGCTGGATGGTCGGTGATGTGAATAGCCTTCACGACTTCTCCCCCACAGTGGTGTGTTTGGAAAGTCCTAGCAAATCTGGCTCTGTGCCAAGCAATTGAGGGGCACATTTTTTTCTTGTGAATCGAATGAAACACCCCTTGGCAGACCCGCCCATGGAAGGCCCCAGGAACAGCTGGGTGGAATTAAATGGCATTTATTCCTGTATTGGTTATGGCCACACGCCAGGAATTCTACACCCAAGACACACGCAGCCTCCAGCACACACGAGCAGTGGTATTGATTGTGGCTGGAGCTCTATTCTCACTGTGGACAGGATGTGAATGATTAATTTTTCTATTAAAAAATTCCTGAAGGATTTGGAGGAACTATTTATTCTTTTGCCCTAGGCCTGGTTTTCCTGATACCCATGTAATTTTCTGTGTCCACACAAGAAAGGGAGAATTGTATAATTATGCTATAGATTGAGATGACTCACACAACCAATGTCTGAGATTCACTAAGTAATTACCTAGTGATTTCACGTGACACTGGAATTAGAGTCAGAAAGACTCGATATTGTGAAAATATAATTTCCCCCAAATTAACCTGTAAGTACTGGAAGGTTAAATGTGCTGAAATAGTTGAAAATGCTTTGACAAGAAAAAAAAAAAAGACACGAGTTGGGGAAGAGCCTATTAGATGAAAAACATGCTATAAAGCCATAGTACTCAAATGCTGTGGTATTAGGTGAAAAGAGATATTTAGAAGAATAGAACAGAATAGACAAGACCTATTGCCTGTCAGAATTTAGTATATAATAAATTTTGTAATTCGAATCAATGAAGAAGGTATAGTTGCTCAGGAATTTTATTGGGACCCTTGGGAAAAAATAAAGTTATAAAGTTGTCTCTAAGGATATACCACCTTCTTCCCCAATCTGAATGGATTAAAGATTTAAACATTTAAAGATATATAAGAGCTGGGGCAGCCAGTTAGCTCAGTTGGTTAGAGCACAGTGCTTGTAACACCAAGGTTGCCGGTTTGATGCCCATATTTGCGACTGGGATGAGCCCTCCACAACTAGATTGAAATAACTACTTGACTTGCAGCTGATGGATCCTGGAAAGGCATACTGTTCCCCAATAAATTAAAAAAAAATATATATATGTATGTATCAGAAAATAAATAAAGAGAATTTGTGTGTGTGTGTGTGTGTGTGTGTGTGTGTGTGTGTGTGTGTGTAGGGTGAAGGGTAGGGCTGGGGAGAAATTAATAGGAATCAACATGGAAAGGTTGATTTGTGCTAAACTGTGATTTGTCTTGAATGCCAAGTTAAAGATTTGAAAACCAAACGTAGACAACAGTAATCCATTGTAGATTTTTAATAAATTTCATTTAAACTTTTGAACAAATACATTAACATAGTTCAAAATCAAAAGACAAATAAATGATATATAGTGAAAATTTTTTCTCTTATCCTTGTCTTTCATCCTTTCAGTTCACCATCCTTTCAATACAGGTAACCACTGTTATTATTTTCTTGTGTTTCTTTCAGAATTTCTTTGTTTTTATAAGCAAATGTAACAATGCTTATTTTTGATATATTAATGATATTTATTTTTCCTTCCTTTTTATACAAAAGTTAGAGTATTGTAAATAGTTGATAGGTCGTTTTCTATTTTTTAAAAACTTAATCTTAAGTTTTGGAGATCTTTCATTTTCACCATATCCATTTCACTTTCTTTTTTACAGCTGCAAATTATTCCACTATATGTATCACACATTATCTATTTAACTAGTCAACTCTTGTTGGCTATTTGGATTGTCTCCAAAATTTTTCTACAAAAAATAGACTGCTAGATACCTAAAGGAAAAGTATTTAAAATTTTCTAATT
Source organism: Hipposideros armiger (assembly GCF_001890085.2). Classification (NCBI taxonomy): domain Eukaryota; kingdom Metazoa; phylum Chordata; class Mammalia; order Chiroptera; family Hipposideridae; genus Hipposideros; species Hipposideros armiger. The sequence goes on along the minus strand of NW_017731646.1, from coordinate 1,186,738 downwards.
CAAGTACATCATGGACATCATCTTCTTATGATAGATACCAGCTATGAACTAACTAGTCAGTCTTACTTGTATGTGTATGTGCCAGTTAAATATTAGCCCTGAAAAATATTTTTGTATACAATCAAATAGATCTGTAGAATATAGAATCTGTAGAATACATGCATGTATTTTCAGAAACAGAATTACTGGATTAAAGGGTATAGGCATTTAATATATACTGTCAAATTACCCCCCATTGGAGTTACACCAATTTATATTCTCTCTGGCTTTTTATGAGAGTGACTCTTTCCTTACAACCTTGCCAATAGAGTGTGTTAGCAAACTTTTGCCAATCAGATAGCTGAAAAATGGTATCTTAGGATAGTTTTAATTTTCAGTTTTCTTAATATGAATATGGCGAAATTGAACAACTTTTTGTTCAGGAGACTTTTGTAGGTTTTTTTTCTCGTGAACTGGGTATGTATATCCTTTGCTTATCATTCTATGTTATTCTATATGTTAATGGCTTTTTTCTTATTAATTTCTAGGAGCTCTTATACAATAGGGAGATTAGCTTATTGTCTATGATATGAGTTACAACCCAATCTGTCTTCCCCACCTAGCTAATCAATTATCTTTTGGCTTTGCTTCTGGTGTTTTCATTCCATGCTGAAAAATTTCCCCCTTTATGGCTTCTTGGTTTTGAGTCATAATTAGAAAGGCTTCTCCTACTCCAAGATTATAATAGGGTTCTCTAATATGTTCATTTAATAGTAGTAAAGTTTTCATTTAATTCTATGATCTACTTGGAATTTCTCCTGCTGCCAGCTGGGCGGTATAGATCTAACTATATTTTCATTGAAGATTTTTGCAGTTTGTCTTACATGACATCATGGCCATTTCTGGTGAGTGATAAGCATGATACAAAGATTAGTGATATGTTTTCTACCCAATGTCTGACTACCCATGATTGGCATTTGTAGCAGACACTGCTGGCTGCTCAGCTGACAGCTATTTCTTCCATCTTCCTTGCTACAAAGCCCTAACTTTGCTTGGGTAACTAACTATTCCTCCATGAGGTGATTTATGGTAAATCTTGGTTTACACACCTATCACTGTCATCCCGTTCTCCTTCTCAGAGACTGGTTTCAGTGGTGGCATGTGACCTTGTTCTGGCCAGTGAGACATGGGAAAGGTCTGTTGCAAGACTTTTAAGAAAGTTTTCCTTACTCTTGAAATGAGATCAGAAAGGAAAAATATTTCTCTTCTTCCCTTTTGTGAGGCACTGTCAATTTTTCAAGGGACTCCAAGAACCAAGGCTGCCACTTTCTACCTGTGAGAGGAGCCAGCCGAAGATGAAGCCAACTGCTGTGTTTAGCAGAATAGGTTGATCAATGAAAAGAATCTGGATCCTAGTTTGTATCACTGAGATGTTGAATTAACCACTTTACAGCTACTCTTCCTTTGGCCTTCTTGTTATATGAAAATAAATTTTCTTCATTGTTAAGTAATGAACAATGGGTGGTCTGTTCATTGCAGCATCCTAATACAGTGGTCCAAAAATATTGCACATGAAACAAAATTCAGATCACAGAAATACAGAACATCCCGATCAGAGGTCTTAACATTGCCTTCAAGTTGGTTCCTCGGCCTATTGTTCTGATGTCTTTAACACATCTTCTGGGTTAGCTCTGTGCAATGTTACCACAGCAGAGTTCTGATCAGAATGTTCATGGGGTTAAAAAAATATTGAAAAATAGAAAAGTAGGTATGTAAAATTTTACAGCATAATTTTAAGTTTAAACATTTGACTTATACCCCCAGAGATAATTTTTTATAATTTTACTTGCCTGGATTTCATGAAAGCAAACTTATCAGTGACATATTCAAAATGTATTTCTGGAAAAAAAAATTTAAAAACCCATAAAAACATATATATAAGGATGCACATTTTTCCTTTTGTCTCAGGCTCTAATATGGCTTGGCAAGACATTGTTGGATCCTGTTTTTATTTAAAATTGTGTGATTTTGTTCATTATAGGTTTCTTTGGCATCATTTTTAAAAAATATTGCATAAAAATAGTGTTTATCTTGATTACTGAGTTTTTTTATGCTGCCTTACATTTTGTACCAGAGGTGAACCTCTCGATTGCCTCATTTTAGCCCTGGGCTGGCCAGCTGCCATATCCTTGGGGCAACACAAAGTAAGCAAGACTTCTAGATCATGTGATCTAGTGCTCGGCTGTCTAACTTTTGGGATATACAGCTCTCCAATTTTAAAGATGAGTAGTTTTCCAGACATTCTCTGGGTTGCATCTCCTATTTTTCTCCTTGCCTTACTTAGCATCTTCATGTTAGAAACAATGCCCCTACTCCCCCCCCAAAAAAAATCCCCGGTGAATAAGCCCTAACAGAATTCTGCATGTGGAACTTTGAAATATGATTTAGAAATGCAAAAGCCAGTTGTTTATTTTGGATCAAGTCAGCAGATTGTCAGGCCCAAGGCAATATATGTGAAAAGCTCTTTGGAAGTTAAATTTGTTTTATTATAATAGCAAGCGTTTTTATCTTTTCTAACCCATAGGCAACTGAAGTATTTTCTGCAGTCGGGCTGGGACAGGAGACATTTTCAGATAAATGATCTCTTACTACACTCTAGAGACGCCATTCATGCTGCTGCATAGGAACTTGCAAGGAGAGGCTTTTTGGTGGGTTCTTAAAGGGGACAGAAAAGGAAATTGAAAGAGTCTTTCCTGATACAGTAGTCAGTTAGATAAAAGGTTTGGATGAAGTGGTTTTTACATTCAGGCCCTAGATACCTTTTCAACATGGGTTTCAAATGGATTGTTAAGTATTACAGTAGAAATAAAAAATTGAAATCGGTAGGAAAATGTCAATTTCTCACTTACCATTTTGAAATGTCTGTTTTAGCAGGAGGCTTAAAATGTGGCTGCTCTACTGTACAGCTTGTGTGGCTATAAGACAACCCACGGCCCAGCTGAGACTTTGCACTCCTGTATTTTGGTCTTCTTGCTGTTGTCAGACTACCAGCTCATTAGTATTTAAATAAGCTCATAAATATTTCCTGGAAATTCACAGTTGCATAAGTGTCATCACTATTCATCTCCTGTTCCTCTTTAGTCTTACTTAACGCCTTTGTTTCTTAGGCTGCTAATGTTGAAGGAGGGTAGAGTTAATTACATATTAATCTTGCTGATGCATGGTGATGAAAAAGGAAAGGAAGTCCTGCTAGAGGATAAAGATGAGAAATAGAGAAAGGATATGGAAGGAAATTTTACTCTATTTCCTTTGTGCAAATAAAATTATCTAATAATGGACCAAGGAAGTCTGTAGAAAATAAGAACAGCCTCAAAGCATATGCCAAGGCAATTCAACCTGAATGAATGTTTCTTTCACATACTCTTTAAAAGCTTTGAAACACAGACGAAACATTTCATTGGGGGCAGGCCCTGGATGTTCCCACTGGGGAGATGGTTGCATAGTTACAAAACCTCTTCTGTTCAACATAAGAGCTGTATTTCTAATTATAAAATAATGATGACAGACAGGGGCCAGTTCCATCACGATTCTGTATGGCTCTTAGCATTCTGCCAGAGTTCAACACTAATACCCATATGCAATGCCAACAGCCAGTTCTTTTAAATGAGTGTGAACAAAATTTAATCAATGACACATGAGAGGAAAATAAATATATCATATTTCATTGAATTTAAAGTGCTATTGATTATAAGTGCCATTTTATATATGACTTTTCCAATACCATAAACCTGAGAGATGTGGGATAGACTCAAGATTTTGCCCAGGATGGGGTACACTGTATGTGGGCATTGTCACTGACAGCTTCATGTCATTCAATCTTGTGCTCCAAAGGTCTTCTAGAGATAAACTTCAGAATAAATAGAGAGATCTGCCAGGCCCAGCCAATTAAGATATATGAGGTCTGGCAATTAAGTTCGTAAACTTGTTGCAATGATGTTGCTAACTTCTTTTGATATCAGAGGGATTATTCATTATGAATTTATATCAACTGTTCAGACAGTTAGCTAAGTTTACTATTTCGAAGTGCTGAAAAGGCTGTGTGAAAAAGTTAGATGACCTGAACTTTTCGCCAACAATCCGTGGCTTTTGCATCACAACAATGCAGCAGTTCACACGGCACTGTCTGAGAGGGAGTTTTGAGCCAG
>NW_017731646.1:1168179-1181947 GCF_001890085.2 Hipposideros armiger | reverse complement strand
AAGATAATACGATGACAGTTCTGATGGCCATTCCAGAAAAAGATTTCCAAAATTGCTCTGAAGGGTAGACTAGGCACTTGCATCAGTGCATAGCTTCCCAAGGGGAGTACTTCGAAGGTGACCATAGTGATATTCAGCAATGAGGTATGTAGCACTTTTTCTAGGGTGAGTTTGTGAACAGAATTATCCAAATTTATAAATTTGGGTTCAGAAGCACCCAATCCTATTAAATATAGCCTAAACAACTTAGTCTGCCATTCTAGACCCCACAAAATCTGGTCTCAAACTGTTTTTTAAAATGTATTTTCCCTTCCATTTTTTCCATATGTAATCTGTACTTCCACTAAATTGCATCATTGAATTTTCTTAAATCCACAGCGTATTATCTCAACTTCTGGTCTTAGTACCAGAGTTTCTCAAACTTCGCACTATTGGCACATTGGGCTGGGTAATTCTTTTTGTGGAGGCCTGTCCCGTGCACTGCGGGATTTTCAGCAGCATCTCTGGCTGCTGTCCACAAGATGCCAACAGCACTTCTTTCCAGTTGTAACAACCAAAGATGTCTTCACACATTGCCCAATGTCCCTGGGCCTAGGAGGACAAAATCACCATTGGCTGAGAACACTGCTTATACCATGCTGGCCTAGTGAAAGACAGAGTGTATACTTAGGTAACCAATGTTCATGAGCTTGAGCCTAGCTCTCTGGGGTGGAGATGTGACTTTTTAGCCACTCAAAATCCATTCCCTCTTCTCAACAACACTCCATTTTCTTTTGGGGGAATAACCTTTCCCCACTGTATGTAGACGTGAAGGGATTCTAAGTCTTAGAGACAGTGTTTTGTCTACCCTCTCCAAGTGGTGGGCATGTGAAACTGAGCTCGGCCGAGCTAATACTTTCTCCTAGAATTTCTGCCGTCTTGAGCAGAGTGGTGGCAAGGATGGGAAAAAATGTTGGAGTGAGGTGACTCCTAAGTGAGATGTTTGAATAATCCCTGCTATCTTTGCGTCTGTCCTAACTCCTGTCCTTTTCTGATTTGGGTTTCTAGATTCCCATTCTCTCCCTATCCCAAAATCCCTCTGATAAATGACCTTTTTGGTTAAACATGCCAGATTTTTATTCTGTTGCTTATCTGCAAACGTACCCAACTGAGACATGGCTATTGACTAACCAGTCTCTTTACCATTTCCAAACCTATGTTCCTCTTCTGCAAATTGAAAGTAAAAGTTGCATACCTTTCGAATTTGCAAAACTCTGCCTCCCTAAATCCAGGTTCCATGCTAAGACCTGGAGATGAATGAAATACGGACTCTGTCCTCATGCACTCGCTTTCTTCATCTGACAAAATTAATAGCAGGACACACAAACCATTCTGAGTAGAAACAGTCCCAGCAGGTCAACCAGCATTAGCTGAAACGGACTTTGTCCTCAGCATGCCTACACATTACTTCTTCTTTTGCTTCCTCCTTCCTAATGGCCTCCCTCCCTCCAGAGGCAAGAGAAGGCTCCTGTCAAGGAGGTTTATGCATTCATTACTCTATCCCCCCAGCCTGACTAAAGCTGCTGAAGTGTCTGGGATTCTGCAGTACTGCTAGGTTAGCAGCAGGAGCAAATAAAAGAACTCAGGGTCAGCATTTTCTGCTTCTCATCTAACAAACAAGGTCAGATACTTCTTTGAACAACCCAGTTCCAACAGCTGTGAAATACAAAGAGACAAAGAGGTTAAGGTTTTCCAGAAAGGCTGGTGGTTGGGCACAAGGTGGGTTTAAGTTTTCAGCTTTTGTTGTGGGAGAGGAAAGTTCTTCTCATCCCTGGCTCCACCTTTTCAGAGTGGGAAAAGAATCTGGGTGAAAAGCTCTTTTGTACTCCTTTGCTCTCTGCACTGAAGTGCCAGGTGCAGAGCTTGGTTCCCAGGGGAATCAGAATGTCATTGGCATCAAAGTTTATGGCTATTCATCCCTATTCTTACTATTAATCACTACTGCAAACTTGGAGCCTTGTAATGGATGAAAGAGCATGTTGTACAAGCAAATGGAAGAAAGGGGTGCTCTAGATATCAGAACCCAGAGCTGAGGCTCTGGCCAGATGGGAACCTCAGCTGAGGGGACTGTGAGTTCCCTGGTGTCTCCCCCAGCTAGCTTTTGCCACATAATCCCTTTAAATTGAAGGCAACCTGTGTCCCAAACATCTCTCTGTGTACCTTATTTTTTTTAACTTTCACTCAGCTTTAATTATAATTATGCATTTTAAATTTTAAAAGGTGCCTGAAGGTAAGACAGTCATTCAGAATACTTTGATTACAAGGCTGGTTAACTGAAAAAAAAACCAAAACAAAACATTAAAAATACAGTAATACCTTGGTTTGCGAGCATAATTCGTGCTGGAAACAAAATACTCGTATTGCAAGACATCGCTTGTTTACCACGTTAAAATGTATTAGAAATGTTTGCTCACCTTGTGGAGCACTCGCAAACCACATTACTCGCAATCCAAGGTTTTACTGTACTCAGTTTGATATGCATTCCTAGAATTAGATCAAAGAAGTAATCTGCTGGTTAACAGATTGTGACTCTCTAAGGCTATGTGACATGATTAAATAGAAATGGCTTGAATCTTACGGAATTTGATGTTGGTTCAGAATCTTTCTGAAAAATAAAAAATAAATGTAATCTGTGTTGATTTGTATGCTTTCTTTCCATGTCCATAAAATGAAGAGCTATTCCTGACCACCAGTTTTCCATACAACAGACAAGGAAATCTCATCGCACTAGCCAGAAATGGTTACAGCTCGGAAATCTCACGGCAAACTGACCTCTTTCAATGGGCAGACAGCTACCCCTCATTCAAAGTAAAGCTGCCACCCAGCGACATCTATAGCTTCATTAGTGCTCTTCAACCCCCAGGATGCTGGTAAGATTGTCAGGTTTTAACCAAGTAGTTTGCCAGTAAATATTTTGCCACGCGTTTTGGAATTTTCCTTTGCATCTTAGCATCATCACGTAACAGATCCATTACATTTAGAGTCATTGTTCTGACAACCGAAGAATAACTCCAAGTCCCGATGCAAAAAGCTATGTATCTATCTTCTGTTTTTAACTCTCCACGGGCACATTTTTCCAGTCTCTTTCTTTATAACAATTTATGTAACTGATGTTATTCTGGCTAAGAAAGAGAAGATAACATTTATTAGAGAGACCTGGGTGAGTTGAAATTGTAGGCCCCAGGACAAACCCATCTCTGCTGGGCTGTCCCTCCTGGAAATGAGTACATACCATTGTCTGAGGATTGGTTCCTTTTAAAAATATTTAACGACAAATGAGAGAAGATATTTGAAAGTGATACCTCTGTAAGGGGTTACTATCCAAAATATACAAAGAACTCAACAACAACAACAAAAACAAACAAACAATCCTATTAAAAAAATGGGCAGAGGACCTGAACAGATACTTTTCCCAAGAAGACATACAAATGGCCAACAGATACATGAAAAAATGCTCAACTTTACTAGCTATTAGGGAAATACAAATCAAAACCACAATGAGATACCACCTTGTACCTGTTAGAATGGCTTCTATTAATAAGACAAGAAATAACAAGTGTTGGAGAGGTTGTGGAGGAAAAGGAACCCTCATACACTGTTGATGGGAATGTAAACTGGCACAGCCACTATGAAAAACAGTATGAAGATTCCTTAAAAAATTAAGAATAGAGTTTCCATACGACTCAACAATCCCTTTTCTGGGTATCTACTAGAAAAATTTGAAAACATTTATTCATAAAGACATATGTACCCCTATGTTCACTACAGCATTATTCACAGTGGCCGAGACATAGAAACAACCAAAGTCCTTCGATAAATGACTGAATAAAGAGGATGTGTTTTACGTACACAATAGAATGCTACTACTAAGAAAGGATAAAATACTGACATTTGCAACAACATGGATGGACCCTAAGAATATCATGCCAAGCAAAATAAGTCAGATGGAAAAGGATAAAAGTTATTTGATTTCACTCATATGTGGGCTATAAAACAGAAAGCAATGAACAAACAAACAAACAAAACAAAGAAACCAACTCATAGACACAGACAACAGAAGAGTGGTTACCAGAGGGGAAAGGGGGTGGGGAGAGGATGAAGAGGGCAAAAGGGGGTCAATACATGGTGATGGAGAGAGATTAGACTTTGGGTGGTGAGCACATATATATATACAGATAATGTATTATAAAATTATGTTGTTGAAACTTATATAATGTTATTAACCAATGTCACTCCAATACATTTAATAAAAATAAAAATTAGAATGTTTAATGAAATATTGAAAGCTCTCCCTGAGCAGAAAGCTCTCCCTAAGTGAGGCCTTAGTACAGACCCCACATTTTCTGTTGGACATGTTAGCTATTGTAGATGCTCCACAGTACCCTCAAAATCAACATATCTGAAGATGAGCTCGTAACCTGCACCAACAAACTTCTTTTCACATTTCCCCTCTCTAAGTAAATGGCACCATAGTTGCCCATCCAGACACCTGGGAGTCATCTTAGACCCCTCCCTCTCCCCACCTTCCTAACAAGGCCTGCATATCTCTCAAAACCATCATCTTCTCCTTACCCCTACTGTCCCTACCTTATTTCAGAATTCATCATTTCTCACTTGGGCACCGACAACAGATATTTTAGACTGGCATTTTGTTCTCCATCTTGTTTTCCTCCATTCCATCCTTCGCATGGTAGCATAAGTAACCTTCCTAAAACGCAAAGCCTACCATGTGTCTCCCCTGTCTGGTGTCTGTTACCCAGTGAGTAGGCAGTTCCCTGGCACAGCATATGAACAACCTCCTGCCTACTTTTCAGATCCATCTTCTGCTGCTCCTTCTCTTGTACCAAGCACTCTGGTCATGCCAAACTACGTGAAGTTTCCTAATAGGTCCACAGCCTTTCACACCTTCATTCCTATGTGTGTGCCCTTCATTGATGCTTTGCATAAATATTTACTAAGTACCTACCCTTCTATCTGTTGGCCAGATATATATTCAAAACTCTAGAGACACAGTAGTAAGCAAAACAGGCAGGGTCCCTATTGTCTTGGTACTTCTAGTGAGAGGAGAAAATCAACCTGCCTCAAATTTATAGAAAAACTCTATGTCCCTTTCTATTACATTGCACCCCAAGATCCCAGTCTCCTCCCCAGGTTATCCATTGACTACTTTTAGGACTTTGGTATGTATAGTACAACATTTCCAAGCTTTTAGATATACAAATGTACATAGAGAAATATAAATTTTATTCACATAAGTATCACATAGATAATATTCTGCAACTTCCTTATTTTACCCAACAATATATCTTGAAGGTATTTCCATGTCAGCATAAAAAAATCTCTTTATTTCAGCTGTATAGTATTCCAGCATGGAGGATGTCTGTGTGGTTTTTTTGTTTGTTTGTTTGTTTGGTTGGTTGGTTGGTTTTTGGGGGGCCAGCACCTTGATTTTCCCTTGGGAAATCACCTCCTACACTATTTCTTTGGAACACTTCTCCTTTAGAAGCAAGACCCATATTGGGCCAATTAGTGTCACAGGGGTGGTTCAGGGGTGGGTGTATGGCTCTGTCTGGGCCAATGCGTCATCTCTGAGACTTTTGCTGGTTGATAAACTGATGGTATCCCAGGTCTCCTCTTGCCCTCATGTCTAAGCCTGTGAGCCTGGAACAGTCCAGGAGCCACTTCCATCATTTGCAGCAGTCTTCAGAGGGTACTTGGGGACTTCATTTCATCTTACAATCTGATTCTATGTGTCTCCCATATTTTAAGGATTTTTTTTTTTTATCATTGCTGGCTCACAGAGAGCATTACATTTTGCTTTTCAGGTCTGTTTTAGATTTTATAAGATAATTCTTCTCTTACTTCTGTTGTAGAGTAACTGGCACATTGCCTTGCAATTATCTATGTACTTATCTGACTCTGGACTGGACTCTTTACAGATAAACAATGACTAAATTACCTGTCTATCCAGAATTTGGTAGTCACTCATAAATATTTGTTGAATAACTAATTAAATAAAAAAGTTGACCTTACATTCACCTTCCCTGGATGTTTCAAAAGACTCTAGTGCTTTTCTAAGTACAATGTTTTTTTTTTAAAGATTTTTATTGGGGAGTTGGGGGGATGGGAACAGCAGTGGGGAATTAGGGGAAGGGGAACAGACAAGTTGCTGTCGTTTTTTCTTCTTCAGTTTAGTTGTGGAGGACGTTGCTTCACTGGCCTAAGCTGGCACCATCATTGCGCTCTTCCCGGGCGAGGCAGATCAGTCGCCGGCTTCTGGACGGCCGCTCACGGCGGCTGCTGGCCGCTCACGCTGGCTGCTGGCTACATACGGTAGCCCATGGCAACTCACTGCCACAGAGGCTGCAGCCTACCCCGTGGCCGGCGACTCACGGCAGCCCAGCTCCAGGTTGAGCCGTTGTTCAGCATCTCAGCTGTGGAGGGCAGTGTCAATGGCCCACATATGTGGGATCCAAACCGGGGCCCTCTGGTGTCCCAAGCCAGTTCTTAACCATAGCGCCACTCGGCCGGCCCCTAAGTACAAAGTTTTTGAACTACCTTGTGAGGGATTAAATTATTGATAAGCAAATATTTACTGCCCCCACCAGGATTCTACAAAAACAGATTTCCCCTCCCTTGACTTTTGTCTTGGTCATCTTACTTCCTTTGTCCAGTGGGACATGAGTGAACAAGATGTGAGTGGAAGCCTGGCATCTGCTTGGATGGGACGGCTTGCCATCTCACACTCCTGCTTTTTTCCATGAGAAGAACCTAAGGTAGATGCTGGTTCAAGGAGGATGTCAGGCACATGGAGAAGATCTGGACACAACCAACAGGTTAGAGCTCAGTCCAGCCTAGATAAGCTGTATTCCAGTTCACCTGCAAGTGTGTAAGGGTGCTTATTATTTTTGCCACTGAGATTTTGGTGATTTGTAGCACAATATTATTGTAACAATAGACACATCTGCCTCAGAACTACCTGAATGTTTATTATGAATGTAATTTTTGAGACCCACCTCATAACAGATAATCTAGGGTGTTTTTAGAAATCTGGATTTTAATAAGATCCCCAGGAGATTCTTATACTTAATCCTGAGCTACAGCATTTATCCACTATGCTATTTTCAGTGACATCGAAAGAGCAGTAGTAGGTTAGCACTCAGAGAGTTGCTACTTTACCTACAAAAACCAAAAACCAAACCCCCCCCCCAAAAAAACCAACCAACAAACAAACAAACAAAAACTGTCTTGAGAAATTTGGGGCTGTAAAGAAGCCAAGAAACAAGATTTTCTCACCGAATTATTTAATTAAAGAGGTGGGAACTGAAAAACTTAAGATAATTTATAAACGTCGCATTTCTCAAAAAGCTATCCTTTCACACAGGTGCCCAGTTAATACCTCCTGTTTAAATCTGAATAAGTGAGGGGCCGGCTGAGTGGCTCAGTTGGTTAAGAGCTCGCTCAAGAGTGCCAGCTCTGAGCAACAGCGGTTTGATTCCCGGCCTGAGCTGAGCTGCCCCTGAGCTGCCAACAGGTGGCAGGATAGCTCAGCTAAAAACAAAACAAACAAACAAATAAATCTGAATAAGTGAAAATTAATTGGCCTGTAGGACATCAGTAATAACACAATATTCATAAGTTAAACATGTACTCAGCTCTTACTAAGCAATGGGAAGACAATGGAAAAATCAAATATGCTAAAGAGCTTCCAGTTTAGTTAGCCATGTTCTCTCTTTGTGCAGAATTGGGTGTGTGGGAGTTTCAAGGAAAATAAGTGACACAGTTCTTGCCTCCCAGATACTTTCATGGGATAACTTCTACCATATCTTTAGGCACCCAGTCCCTTTTCTCACCATTTGTTCTCTACAGGGCCCACCTTGTTCATAGAGAGAATTCTTTTTGGTAGTCACAAGACAAAACCGTCTCTCTCCTCAACTCTGGGTTCACCCCAGCACTCTGGCTCCAGGGTCCTTCTGCTGGGAAATTCCACCACTCAGTAACCATACAGGCAGCCACAGCTTCCAAACTCAGGTTCTGTGTTCCACTCAGTCTGCTAGTCCTATCTGGCCAGAAACATGGATCACGAATAAGAACCTTTACCAAGGAGCACTACTATAATCACCTTTCAGATCATGAAGTGCGTGCCGGGAGAAAGCACTTTCAGTAGCAGACAGGATAAGAGCATTGAAATCTACACAGACCCTCACTGTAATTAACATGCGATATTGATTTGTGTTATTTGCTCATCTGCCAACCTCTGAGAACGGGTTACTGAAGTCACCTTTGGTCACTGATGACAGAGCACACAATGTACTTATTTTTCTCCTAACAATATAACATCATGTACCTAGCAAATTGCCCCGTGCCTTTTTCCACATTACTCATCCAAGCCACAGCTTTGTCCTGTGAGGTGTGACTTCTAAAACAGACAGCTAGACTCATATTATGATGATGTCATCCTTATCATTTTATATGGACAATTCCTAATAGCATCACATGTTGTGAAATGTCAGCATTTCTAGAATAAAAATTGTGCCTTTGACAGGTTATTTTTAATCTGGAGTACCTTACAAAAATATTTAACAACCATTAAATAGGGGAATGGAAACAATAAGCTTGTGGGCAAAACATCTCTGTAATTCTAGCTCTCGGATAAGTTGGTACCACTGGGCAGTTATGTTTTCATCACTGAGAAGTCCAGTGACTGAACATTCAAGGACTGCCAGCAGCGATCCAAAGGGCAGGGGTTAAGGAAGCTCACATTCCCTGCTGGGTCTGCTCAGCAGGGAATGATGGGTTAGGACTGGAATCACCACTGCCATTTGTCCTCTGAGGCAGATGCTATTGATGTTGCACCCAGGTCCTCTTTTTCTAGGCTGCAGTCCACCCACCTCCCCCCATCCATTCACTGTGGGTGTTGGCAGTTATAATAACAGCAGCTCACAGCTGCCCCTTTCTCTGGGCACCTGCCCTTAGCCCATGGGAGTCCCCTTGTCCAGAAAGAAGTCAGGGAGGTTTTGACCCCTCCCTCCACAGGACAGTAGTTTGTGGCCAGTGACTGACTGATCGGGGTGGTATAAGAGCCCAGCCCCTTGCCTCAGGGCCAAACAAGCTGGTACAGTTCTCACTCCAGAGCTGAGCTGATTCAGGCTGAGGCTAACGTTCTCCTGAAACCACATCTTTTCCTAACTAGTTCTCTTCCCTGCTTCCCTCTCTCTTAATGGATTTTTCCTGAGAGTTTGCTCTCATTTTGTTAATACATTGCTTACACAAGAATCCCCACCTCAGGTTTTGTTTCCAAGGAGCTTGACCTAAGACACCCTTCCAAGGTGGGTGAACGAAATCTTTCTAACAATATAATGCTATGGAGAACAAGGCAGCTGAGTCCCAAACACTAGTTTGAAACTCTTTAAGATGCACTTAAAGACAACCTGAAATATAAGAAACTGCCACGTGGTCAGATACAGTTACAACAGACATTGAACTATATATCACTTCATTTGAATAGAAATATCTTAAAATCCAACAGAGTTGCAAATAGGAACCCATCCTTCATGTAGCAGTCACAGTTATTAACCACTGAACAATACACCTGTGATATTAATAGCTGGCTGGAAAGCAAGGTGAGTCACATGCCATGCTCACACATTTACATAATAACAGAGGAACAGCAGAATTTTCAGAAATGAAGGAGTAAATAATAATAAAAATAATAAAATAATTGATAATTATTATTCATCACAGGAAGGGTGCTAGGCATTTTATTCAAAGGCCTTGTTCTTTTCACTAGCATAACTCTATGAGCACCCAGTTAGCATGCCAAGTATGCTATTCAAGTGTGATTCATCAAAGACATTGGTTTCCATAGCCACAAAGTAATTGGAAGATGGTGGAAATCTATCACCAAAGCTGGAGTGCCTCCCTGAGTGAAAGATCAGTCCTTTCTGTTTCAAAACAATTAAGGTCATCATCACTTCCATCTTCTAAAGGCCTTTCTCCCTCATTCAAAGCACTCACTGGAGCTCCTTTATTCTCTTTCTGTTATGTTTCAATGTAGTGCACTACCTGTTCACTAGAAGCTGTCCTTGTAGCTGAGATACTAAAAGCAAGAAAGCATTAATCACACATTAGCACTCTAACTCAAGTATAATCTGGGAATGGCAGACAGTGAAATCCTGACACATAATTACCTGTAGCTTTTTTTTTTTATAACTTATTTGTCTAGAATATTTACACACTTCAGCAGGTTCCCTTTTTTTCATGGCTGGAATCCTGGGTTTTTAGGTATGGACTCTAGCTTCCTTTGAGATATTGAGGACACCTAGAAATGTGTTTACTGATTGGTAACAAGTCTCCGAAAAAGGCATATGTGTACAGTCTGTCTTGAGGACAATGTCAAGGTGTTGGTAATGAACTTTCACAGGCAGGGAGATTCCAGGGCCTTGTATATCTGGGCATCTCCTAATCACAAATGCTGCTTGGAGATTCATAAACTTCTTCCTCTAATGGAAGAAATGTCCTTCCCAGGAAATGAGAATCCCTCTATGTGTGCTCTGGGTGCGATCTCAAGGACAACGTTCTAGCCATTTCCTTCTCCAATCTCAATCTCTCTCTCTCTCTCTCTCTCTCTCTCTCTCTCTCTCTCTCTCTCTCCCTCCCTCCCTCCCTCCTGGATAATCTTATCCATGGACATATTGGTTTTTAATATTACTTGTCTTGAAACACACACACTCATCTCCGTTGATCCCAAATCAGCAACGTCTTGATTTCATTCCTCTCCTTCACAGCAAAACGTATTGGAAGGAAGGTCTCTACATAGTACTTCACTTCCTCACCTCTCACTCACTCTTCTCCCCAGGTCAGGCTTCCACGCCCACCTCTCCACTGAAACCGCTCTTGTTGAATCATCAATGACCTTGTGTTGATAATTCTAAAAATGATAGATATTTTTCTGTCCTTGTCTCACTCGGCCTCTTGGCAGGGTTTTGTGCTGTTGGATACTCTGCCTCCTTCTCAGAAATTTCCTTCTCCGGACACCATGCGGTGGTATACCGGCAAACTGGCTCTTAGTGGGGGAAAGCCCTGATTTGTACCATTTTCCTTCTTCCACAGTATAAATACTCCCATCATGGCCAAATCAAGCTCCCAGTGGTTTCACAATGGCTCACATACCACTGCTTCCATGAACGGAATCCTAACACCACGTATTCCTGGTTTTCTCCTCTTACCTGCTGCTGCTTGCTTTTTTTTGTTGGTCCTTACTCCACTGCCAAAACTCTAAACGTTGATCTTCTTTAGGCCTTGGCTCTGGCCCACTTCTCTTCCTTCTCTGTAGAAGATCTCTCCACATGGCTTTCTTTAAAAAAAAAAATTAAAATAGTATTATTTTTACAATAAGCAATAACTTAAAAAACTGAAATGACATAAAAATACTTGAAGAAGTCTCCTGTCCCCATCCACCCCTACCCTGTTATCCTTCAAGTAAGCACTTTTATTAGTTCCTTGTGTATTCTTTCAGCGTTTCCTTTTGTAAATTCAAATGTATGTATATGGATGTGTATATGTATGTATTCTTGTTTTTCCTCTTTTTTACACAAAAGGCAGTGTCATAAACACCATTCTGCAGCTTGCTTTTTTTTTCTTTACTGTACATGCTAGAGCTGCTTCTGTATCAGTACAGAGGTATCCATATGATTTTTATAATACCATCTATGCACCAACCACTATCAGATGTGTATGTCGAATTCAGTTATGGACTTTCCAACTACTTACTTGACCCTTGATAGCTCAATTTGGCCTCAAGCTTATCATGTCCAAAAGGAAACACTTGTTTTCATCTCCTGTGATAGACATTATTTTGTTGGCCTTCTCCATCACAAGGTCAGAGCACCCTTTCCCCAGCTGCTGGGAGTGTTGGCTGCCAATGGCTCCCAGCTGCCCTCTTCTCTGGAGAATTGCCTTCAGCTGAAATGACCCACCTTGTCCTAAAAGCTATCCTACCAACCAACCACTGACTGATACTGGGTATTTCAACAAACACCAAGTGGGCTACTTCACACGATGTGAAGACATACAGGGGATTGCTTGAGCACACGGGATATTTCTGGAGAGTCTGTTCAGAATATCTGTTCCTGATCCGTTGGACACAGAACAGAGAGGCTATTTATCTGCTGTCTTCCTCCCAGCTGCTGTCGCCCATTAGTGAAAGGTCACCTTACAGAGTTAACTCCCCTTCTATTCCTGGTTGTATCACTTGGTCCCTTTGACACTTCATTTGAGCTCAGAAATAGTAAAACGGGTAGAGACATGAGGTGTAGGCCTCAGGTTGAAGTCTGCACAGGTATGCCCAGAGCCAGTGTCACAGTGCGGATGAAGGCAGAGCAAGCAGCCAAGGTCTGGGAGACAGACGAGGCTATGAGAATCTGTGGGTGGGTGGGGGTGGGGTGTTATATAGTGCCATCTTCTGAAAGGCTGCATGGCAATTCACCTGGATATATAAAATACAGAATGGGGATTTAATTAGGAGATTTAAAAAAAAGAATAAAGAAAACAAATGTAGAGATATATAATACAGCCAGGCATGAAAACACTGCAAGACTGCATGCCACCTTTATATACTTCTGCTCCAAACTTCCTAGTAGCCGTTACCAAAAGGAGAACCTGGTTAGGTCTACAATTCACAGGGTCCCTAAAAGACAGTGTAGGGATTTAGAACCTGGGCTTTGGGTTTACAGAATCAGTCACTGTGGGCACGACTTTCAATTTCCACATTTATAAAATGGGTTAATCATGGTACCTACCTCACCAAGCTGTTGTGAGGATTAAGGGAGATAATAGATATAAAGAACTCGAAACTGTGCCTGGTGGATAGAAGGTTCAATACATATTGGCTATTCTAGTAACAAATTAATTAGTCAGTAGAAGCACATTTAATTGATACTACCTTCCTTGTAAAGGTCCTCTATAAAGACTCTGTGATAAAAGTCATCAAATATTCATTCAGCAGCTGAAAACACAAGCTCCAAAGGAATACTGACAACAGGGATCCTGAACCAAAACTGACAGCATCACACTAAAGTGCAGCTCAGGAAACACATCTTTATGGTAACTCAACCTGGACCAGTCCAAATACACAGTTCGCTGCTGGTTTTGCCTAATCTATAGCTGAATTGAGGTACTTACCTTGGGCTATATGGATAGACTCAAGGGTTGCAAATACCCTGAAACTGCAAAGATAACATCTTGAACATATGGAGAGAGAATCCATAATAGTACTACTGTGCAATAGATATATTATGAATATGCTAGTGACATTTGTAATTTTCAAATTTTGCAATTTTTCAGTAATCACATTTTTAAAAAGAAACATTTTTAAATGGGTAAAATTAATTTTATTTATCCAATATATCCAAATATGATTTCAGATATAATAAATATAAAAACCTTCTAAGAGATCATTTACATTCTTTTCTTTGTAAGATGTCTTCCAAATCTGATGTGTGTTACACATGTACAGCACTTCACAATTGGGACTAGACAAAGTCCAAGTGCTCAGTAGCCACATGTGGTTAGTGGCTGCTGCATTGGACAGCTCAGGGCTATGTTTATTACCGTCTTTAAGAACCAATGATCAGGGCCAGCCGAGTGGCGCGTTGGTTAAGAACTGGCTTGGGATGCCAGAGGGCCCCGGTTCAGATCCCACATATGAGGGCCAGTGACACTGCCCTCT
>NW_017731646.1:1156976-1167574 GCF_001890085.2 Hipposideros armiger | reverse complement strand
AAAAAAAATTCTACATATTATTGCTTTTTTGTTAACTCAATGCTCCTTTTTAAAACAGAAATTCTATATGAAAACATAATTATCTGTAATTCCACCAGCAGATAATCATGGCTGACATTAAACAATAAACATTAAACATGGACTTGATTAGAATATCCAAACTGTAGAGATTTCTTTAACAATTGTGTTTACTCCCAAAAAATATTTTCCGTGAATACATAAGCACTGATATTTACAAAATATATTTTTTTATTTACATGAAAAGGATCACTATTCTATTCACCCTGTCCTGCACATTCTTTTTTCAGTTAATAATATATCTTGGAGAACTTTCTAAATTAAAATATGACACATCACTTCATGTTTGTTTTAAACCGTTGTATGGTATTTGATTATATCTATGTACTATAATTTAACCAATCTCCTGTAGATGGTCCTTGAGGTTATTTCTACCTTTTCTTTTTTTTTTTTTTGGTTTTGGCTGTTATAGACAATAACTTACACAATAACTATCTTTGTTCATATCCTTATTCAGTTGGTATACTTTTGCAAGGGATTTCTAGAAATATATGTAAATTTTTTATCAGTTTGCCAAATTTCTCCAAAAAGAGTTACCCAAATTTAATATTCTCAAGAACAGAGTAATATCTGTTCCTACACTTTAATCAATTACTAAGTTTTATACACTTTTTTCACTTAGCAAATATAAGTAAAAATGGTACTTCAGTTTTGTTTTGCATTTCTGTAATTGAGTGAGGTTTTTTTTTAGGTTTCTGGCCATTTGTTTTTATTTTTCTGTTAATATTTACTTGATTTGCCTATTCATTTTTTTCATGAATTTTTTCATATCTTATGTGTGAAAAATTTTCCTTTAGTCTGTCACTTGTCTTTTTATTTTGTTTATGGTGGTTTTGTTCACCTTAAATTTTACATTGTTATGTGATCAGATTTATCAATCTTTTCCTTTATGCTTTTTCTTTTCAGCAGAGGTTTAGTAATTTTCGACATTTCTATTATAGAAACATAACGCAAAATAGTTCACAGTAGAAATTTGGAAAATGTAGAAAAGGTGACATAAGAGAAAAAATGAGCATCAATATTCCCACTATTAGAAAAAAACAACAACCCTGTTTTATTGTGTCTGGTTTTTAATGTAATTTTTCCTGATGATAATGAGTGAATTGGAGGCAGACTTCCCAGGTTAACAAAGGGGTATGGTAGAATAATATTTTTGAAGCATTAATGTAAGTACATTTCATGTTTTAATAAATTTAAAATTAATGAATATATGTTAAAAGATTGTTTTTTGCTCCTACTCTGTCCCCACACATTAGCCAGCATTTTTCCTGTTTACTCTGATGGATGAAGATCCTGTGGGCTGGAATGAGAAAGAAGAGAAGACTGCTCTGTGTCTCTAAGGGGCAGCCCTGGGCTGGCTCCCTTCCTGGCTGACGGGAATGGGGGCTCAAGGACTGAGAGGCTCTGCCTTGGTTTCCCAGGGGATCCCAGGAAAGCGATGACGTTCTGAGATTGTCTCACCCTTTGCTCTTATGTGTGAGTCAGGGGGTAAAAAATCTCAGCATTGCAGGTCAATCATGAGTCTCCCCCAGCCTGGAGTGGCAGCAGTGCCTCCATGCTTGTCTTTTCTGAGATAGGTACACGAGTATCTCAAGGAGGCCTGGCAGATTAGGAGATGCTTTGTATTGGAAAGAGGAGGGCCAAGAGCAGATGTCAGCACTGTCCTTATAGCAAAGGCCAGATGGAAACTCAGTTGCCTCCATGGATGCCAGTAGGGAGAGATGCTGACAACTGGTGATTCCTAGGAACCAGACATAGCAGAGGATGCCAGTATGGACAGATGACAACCAAGGACCAGACGAGCCCCCTCCATGTCCAGATGTTCTATCAGTCTCCTCCAGACTCCCTGGGGCAGAGTGGGGAGGGAGAAAAACCCTAAATGGACTGAGTTCACTTGGAATTGACTTGTTTCCAGTTCTGCCATCAAGTAGAATGGGGACGCTACTTAGACTCAAGGTAGAAATTAGAGTCAGTTATGGAAAATATAGGTTTTCAAATTTTTGTATACCTAAGTTTTGTGGACAGATATATTATAACCACTGCAAAGATAAGGCTGAAATGAAACACCAGAAAAGGCCTTTAATAAAAGCATGACCAGAAAGGTTTTCCACTCTAGAAGAAAACAAAAAAGGTTTAGGTTAAAAAAGTGTTCTAGACTGTAGAAAAATTTGCAGAGGGCAGGAGAACAGTGGGATTATTTCTCTTTGCTATGTAGGTGGGAGTTTTGGTGACACTTGAAGCAGTTGACAGAAAAATGTAGCAGAATGGCAGTATGTCATTCAACAGACCTTATCTTGATGCTCTAGAAAGGTCTGTACTTTGCATACAAGATTCATTGTATTACAATTCATCTACAGGAAAAAACCCACAGAATTCTGTAAGTTTCTAATGTCTGGCTTCCCAAATTTGCTCAGAGATCCATATAACTAAGTTCAACAGCATGTAAAGCTTAGAAGGAGGAAGGAGATGAAAACAGATGTTTTCCCAAACCAGATATATTCATTAGAAGCAAAGGTGCTCAACCCTGACTACTCATTAGAATCAACTAAAGAGCTTTTAAAAATGTTGAGCCTGGGATTTGCCATCTCCAAGATTCCAGTTTAATCAGTGTGAATTTGATTGCAATTGTGGGATGCTAGAGAACCAGGGAGGTCAGGAAACTTGACTTTGTACTATTGAGTAGTAGCAGCTTGGATTCTCCTATGGAAAATACTGCTAGTTGTCCTCTGACATTAAAAAGAGATCTTTCCACTTTTAGTTGGGCCCATGGGCACCTAAAATAAAGTCTGTATTTCACAGTGCTTTTACATCAAGGGATGGCCATTTGATTGAGATATTCTGCCACCTCAAGCCTTTTCACTGAGAATTTAGGATGCTTGGTTTTAAGCAGTAGAAAATGCAGCTTATGGTGGTTTAACAATAGGAGTTCATATTTTTTCTCCCATAACAAAAGTTCTGGAGGTTGGCAGTCCAGGGATGAAGAAGCAGTTCAAAGATTCATCAAGTCCCAGGCCCTTCCTGTATCTCCACTCTACCATTCTTAGCAGAGTGGCTTCTCACATCATGGTAGGTAACGCAATGTGTCACAGTATAGGCATCACTTTCTTGTTTAAGGCAGGAAGAAGATGGGAGGGATGGCACTAGCTTTATCTGTCCTTTTTTTTTTTTATTAAGAAAAGCAACTGCTTTCATAGAATTCCCCTGAGCAGACTTCCATTTATATCTCATTGACTAGCTAGAACCATGACTTGTAGTCACCTCCAGGGAAAAGAGAGGCTGCTAATGAGTATTTGGGTTTTCTAGTCTCTACACTGGGAGGGAGGAGGAGGATGGAATGGATGTTGGATCAGCCAACCAACAGAGTACATCTTGTTCAACTACCATCTAGTCATTCATCATTTCTGCTCACTTCACCTCATGGAATCATCTGTTGAATCTCCACAGCCACCACTCTAATTCAATACCACATCACTGGGGGGCTGGCCGGGTGGCACAGTTGATTAAGAGCATGCTCTGAGCAACAGGGTCACTGGTTCAATTCCCACATGGGCCAGTGAGCTTCACCTGAGCTGAGCTGCTGCTGAGCTGCCAACAGGCGGCATGATGGCTCAGCTGGTGAGAGCACATGCTCCTAACAACAAGGCTGCCAGTTTGACTCCCGCATGGGATGGTGGGCTGTGCTCCCCCTCCCCCGCCCTTCTACAACTAGATTGAAAGCAGCGACCGGACTTGGAGCTGAGCTTGCGCCTTCTACAACTAAGATTGAAGGACAATAACTTGACTTGGAGCTGATGGGTCCTGGAAAAACACAATGTTCCACTTCCCCAATTCCCCAATAAAAATCTTAAAAAAAAAACACAAACAAAAAAAACCCCACATCATCTATAGCCTCCCATTTTGAAAAAAACCTCCAAAATGTTTTCTATTTACAATGTGCTTTTGCTATAGTATTTGAGAACATTCAATTCTGCTATAAAAGACAAAAGAAACAGGACGGATGTAACTCAGGAAATATGAAGCATTGATAGTAAACAAATGAAGAGCTTATGAGATCTAGGCAAAACTCACAGCATGTGTTAAGTATAGGAAACGATGAAACAAGCAGCATGTAAGCCTTGGGTAGAATTCATAAAATGTGTTAAAAATAATAAGTTATTAGCCTGTGAGACATGCAGAGAATAGAGAATAAATAGAAAATACAATAAACAAGAGAGTTGCTTACAGACAGAGAGGGATGACTGCGTTCGCCAGCTGACAGTGAGCTGTCACCCCTAATCAGTCACCCAATGGTGACACCCAGTATGTTTATCATTCCCTTCTGGCTCTTCATGTGCTCTGCCCAAGAATTGCAAATACAACTTGAAGCTGTTCAGTGGGCTATTGGGAAAGCTACAGCTGTGGCCTACTTGCCCTCTGCCCCTTCAACAGAGCAAGTGTGTCTTTGGTCTTGGGTACCTTCCCTCTGTTGCCCCTTGTTCGAATGTCAGCTCTGGTTGTCATCATCACACCATCAGTGGGGAAGGCTGATGTAAGTTGGGTAAGAGGGCATATGAACATGACTCAACTAGCCTGGTCCTTTCACCTGCTTGCATACCATCTCAGCTGTGTTACTGTACTCATTTCTTGCCCCTTGCTTCTCACCAGGTGTTTTGGATTGATTTAATGAACTGTGTGGTCTGATCATTTTAATTTGTGCTGTGAGCTTTTCTGTTCTATGGGAGAGGTCTGTTCTGGGATAACTCTCCTGATTGTGTAATGGGTTATTTCCCACATGATACTGCGTCTGCCCACTTCAATACATCCTCTACATATTGCCACAGAGCAATCTTTAGAATTGCAAATCGAATCAGGGTTAACCTCTGCTTGCACCCTTTCAGCATCTCACCATTGCCAACAGGGTGCCATTCATCTCTCTAGCATAGCATTGCAGGTTGGGCACCCTGAGAACCCAAATCTGAGCACGCAGAAAGTGGATTAGGGGAGTGCTTTGATATCTGCCCGATCCCCCAACATTGACAAGTTCTTGGGTGTGGGTGGCCCCTGGGGGAGGGGGTGTGACCTTGGGTGAATAGTAGCTGTAGAATAAGTCCTTCAGCCCTGGAATGGGGGTCTGGACAGCATGACACAGCCTAGAAGACTTTACATGACTGGCCATCCCTATCTCTCCATCTTATCTCTTGCTTTCCTTCCACAAAGCCACTAAAAACTAGTTGCATCATCCAAGCATAGCACGCTTTTCCTTCCTCCATGGCTCCTCCTGCTTGGGATGTCCTCTCCATCCACTGCTTCCACCCCTCCTGCCAATCCTGACCCACAGCTTCTCAGATCACACCTCTCAACCAAACCACCCATTCCATCTGCAGGTTAAGCCGGCCCTGCTCCCACCCCCTCTCTGAACCTGCAGCTGTGAACTGTCTGGGTTGTGGGAAGAATGGGGCTCAAGCGCTTGAATGAGGCACAGGTGATGAGTGCTTGGACGGGAGGGACCCAAGGCAACTCATGCTTCACATTCTAAACTATCTTCTCTCTCCGAACATCCATCCTCCTTCCCTCCTACCCTCCCCTGCACCCTAAATCCAGTAATGAAAAACGTGGATTCATTTTGTAACCGAAGATGGTACACCGTGGCTCTAAATTGTGTTTTAACATTTTAATAGTAGGTTAAATGGAAAAACACACGGGGAGCACTCTGAAAATGCCCTGCAGCTGGGTTTGTTTCATGCTAGAGCGATTCTGCTGCCTGGCTGCTTCCTGCCGAAAGCACAGGGGATGTGCTGAGAGGCTGCCACTGTAAACAAAACTAGATCGGGCAGATGCCTCTCTCCTGCACCCACAGACCTACCTTGTAAGTTGCTGGCAGCAATGCTATTTGACAGGCACAGTGCTAGGTAGCAAGTGGCTTTCAAAATAAGAACTGAAAGGAAGGAATTCTTCAACACAGGCTTGGAAAATGTAAGCCCTGGAAGGGACTTTAGAAATCACGTAGTCCAGCTTTCCAAATCTCTAATTGAGGAAACAGAGGCACAGGAAGGTTAAGGTACTCTATCCTACATCACACAGCTTATGAACTAAAACCCAGGTTTCTTGGCTCTTAGTTTAATCGTTATTCTGCTACATTTTATTCAAGTTCATTACTTACCTTAGGGTTTTTTGTTTTGTTTTGTTTTTTTGATTTGTTTGTTTTTGCCATTGTGCATGTCAGAGGAGTATGTGTAATTCCTATGATCAATATAACTATAATATCTAACTGCATCTGGAATGGCTATTGGTTCTGTCACTGGGAAGAACAGTTAACAAATTCACTAGCTGGACTTTTGTGTTCATTTCTCTTCTCAAGGCTAATTACTTGTTTAATTAAGGCATTTTGCCTTGATTATAGATGCAATTACATAAAGTAGTTGCTGAATCTTGACTGTGCTGTCGGGATGCAACATATGTATGAAGTGTTTTCGTTAGAATTTATGAAAACTAAGTAATGAATTAGCTTTGAGATGTTAGAAGTTTAACCAGGAGCAAATTAATAAATTTTAGAATTATTCTATGTTTTGTACACTAGTTCATGTATACATGAAAAACCATAAGGGAGCTTAATTATTTGTGGAAATCATGATTTACTTACTATTTCCTTATGAGTTTCTTTGTAAAGACTCCAACATGCCATTGAGTTAAAGCAATTTGTTTGGGATTTCATAGTTCTTTGTGTTTCAATGCCACCTTTTCCTCCCTGCAGCTCATGGTACTTAATACATATCAGCTCAGTAATCCTCACTACAGTACAGCCAGAGAGAGTAGATGGCAAATATAATCATCTTTATACAGAAGGCGGAGAGTCTGCTTGGAAAATCCAAGGTACAATTGATGTGTGTGCTAAATGCATTATCAGAGTATTTGCGCACTGGTTGGAAATTGCTGTCCAATCTAGATGCAGCTGGTTATTTGGTTCTGGGCATCTTTTCAATTGAGAAAAGAGATGATACGGAACAATACAGTATATTTCTGAGTTTAAAAACACCAAATTGCAAAGTACATGGATTAACATAGGTGTAATTTTCTTAGGCTGTCCTTGGCTAAAGTTAAAAGAACAGCAGAATGATCGAATACATGGAATAAGCAAGCCAATAATAACAATAATAATTATAATTTACTGAGCCCCTATTGTGCATAAAATGCAGAGCTGAGTATCTTACATATGTTTCTCTAATTCCCAGGACATCCCTGCAAGATAGGCATAGTTATCTCTATGTTACAGATGGGACAGGTGTGGTTACTTTCTCAGATACTTATTTAAGCAATTACTGTAGAATTTTAGGTACAGCATACAAAGTGGTGGCACTAGCTAAAGGAACTGTAGGCCACCTTCACTGTTCAGAAACTTTTCTTTCCCTCTTTTCCAGTTTTCTGCCCTGCACCCCCTCCTTCTCTTTATTCATTCAATGAATGTTTATTGAACATATACTATACGAGGCAGTCACCAGGCACTGAGTGTATGGTTATGAAATAGGCAGTCCGGGTTCCTGCCCTCAGGGAACTTGCCTTCTAGGCTGCAGTCTGGCTTTCTACAAGACTGTGGTGAGAAACTAACAGAATAGAGTTGGGGTGAGGTGATACACTTGGTCAAAGAGAACAAATGCACAAATAAAAGATGGAGACTTTCTAACCAAATACTGACTTCAGAGCTGGGAAGTGTTATACTTTTCACTTCTTCTCTTTAGTGATTTTATTTTGGTCATTTTTGTATAAGCCCAGCATCAATCACCGTATTGTGGAAAGGAGGGGGTGATACAGTTTGTAACAAAATGGCATGGCTGTTAGCCAGTCCAGCAGAATCTTGGAGAATGCTCAAGGTTAAAGTGAAATATTCTAATCCGTAGAATGGGTTGTACCCAGAATGGTGGGGCTTAGCTGGTAACCTAACCGATCTGTTCAACATGTCCCATGTTGCACCCATTCAGTCCACAAGTCACTGACAGCATCTCCCTCATCCTCTACCTCATGCCCTAGTGGGTTGAATAGTTCCTCCAAATATTCATGCCCGTCACAACTCTCCACAACCTTCCTGTTATTTCTCTCTTGGAGACATTGTCCTTCATGTACAATCCACATTTCACAACCCTTGAGCACGTGCTCTGTGGCCCCAGCCCCATGTCACTTGCAAGTAACTGTAGCTTTTAGTATCTGGTAACATCCAGAGTGGACTATATTCCTATCTTCACTTCAAGCCCTCATCTGGGGGCCCCAGATGGCCACCTCCAAAAATGGCTTCTAATCGTGCCCTCTAACGGGCTTGGAAATATTGCCCATGGAGCTGCCTCCCTCTTCAGAAGTAGTCCAATGTGTGAAAAATCATTATAAGTGGGCGTTTGTGGATTTACCCAACCCTTCTACTCGTATAATGGCCTTGTCCTGGCATCTCTTGCAGGCGCGCTCAGGGCAGCAGTGGGGAAACTCACTACTTGGCTGGTATTACTAGCGCAAGCAAGGCCGCAGGGAATAGACTCTATTCTACAGAGGAAAAGATTCACTCACCTTTATCCCTTAATTATTTCTGGCACCAATTCCTAACCTTCTCCAGGGAGAAACTTTCCTCACTAACAGAGCCTATTAGAATGCTAGCAGAAAATGTACCATCACTCCTTGGGCAGGTAACTCCATTGTGTATCTAAAGCTTGCATAAGCTTTCCACTAAATCTCCTTTTTCTTAGGAAAGAACACTGTCTGTTCTTTGAGCCATATTGTTCTATTGTCTCTATTATACATGTATTTGGGCCGGGAGACTGTAAATAAGATTCTGGTCTAGATAAGAGAAGCAGCAAATAAAATTAGGAATGTCTCATGATGCCAGGAACAAAACTGTTGTAGCGATAGATTGAGCAATCATTAATCAATGAAATGATTATGTTCCCCAAAAGAAGGACAGAAGGCAATTTTGAGGTATCAAGAGGGAGGAGAAAAACTTGTTTACAGAAAAAAACAGGGTCTGATTCCTGATTTAGGAATTCCTGGTGATGTTGAGATATAGGTGAGCAGAGGAGAACTTGTTTGCAGGGAGAAACAAAACAAAGCAAGATCTGAGTACTGATTTAATGGTTCTCAAAGGGTGGGCCATGGCACACGAACATTGGCATCATCGGGGGCCTTGTTGAAAATGCAAATTCAGGTTTCCTCTTGAACCTACTGAATCGGAAACTGAGGGTGGCCCCAGCAATCAGTACTTCAGCAAACCCTACACGGGACTCTGCTACATGCTAAAGTTCAAGAGCCCCTGGGTTAAACCTCTGCTTCTGTAGGAAGAATATTGAACTCAGGACACCTGGTGTAGGAGGGCACTGTGGCAGGCATCAAGGGTCAATTTTGTTATCATGGGGACACCCAGCCCACCCAGGGCTCTCGGTCAAGGCTGGGGTGAGCCCAGGAGCAGAGGCCCAGGTGCCCCTGCTGGTTTCTTTAGGATTCAAAGGAGGGATTCAGAACCAGCTGCCAAAGACTTTGTAGCTAGGCTAATTAGTTTCCAGGAATTTCCCAAGAGTTTGAAGGGCTGGGTGGGAAACTTGCAACCAATTGCCCTGGTGAAGTGGGGGGAAAAAAGGACCAACAACGCTGCTGAACTACCACAAAAGCCCTTCTTCCCCATGAGGGACTGAAGGCAGGCTTGTTTCTGTGTAGTAGGCTGTGAAAAGCCATTCCTTTACTCTGATGGGAACTGGGCTCAAGAGCATTTCCCTTCCAGCAAGATGCTGAGGAATAAACCATATGCCGGCCAAATCTCAAGCTGGGGTTCCCAGGCCAGCTGCCCTGCCTGCTTGACTGCTTTTCTTCCTATTTACTCCTTCCGTTTTCCTCTGTTTCTTCCTCCCATCAGAGTGGCCTGAGGCTTTGGCTGTGATAGGTCCTTCAGGATTCATTGTGGAGGGGACTACCGCTGGACACAGAATCTGGAGTTGGGCCCATCCTTGTAACCTCTCAGGGCTGAATGAGATGCTCTCTAATGTCCCTTCCAGTTCTCACCTTTTTTTGCTGAAAGGTTTCTCATGGACAAAAGCTTCATCCCAGTGAGAAATGCAGTTAGAGTTCTAAGACCTATCATCTTCCTTTTACAAATTCACTAGTCCAGCCACTGCCTTCTACCAGATGTCACCCTTTAGCTAGATCAGCTTCTCAGGACTGTCACAGTTTTGAGATAAATGGCTTATGTTTCTTCCATGGAGTCCCTCATTCACGTATGCATCTGTGCATTCAGCAAAGTGCTTACTGAACTTGGACTTCATACTGTGCTCGAATCCCTGGCTTCCAGGAGCATTGGAGGGCAGTGCCACGCGTCTTCTTACTTCTTTACCTTTGCTTTAGTGGTACCTCTGCCCTCTGCCTAGAACTACCTTTTCCTTGTCCAGATGGTGATTGCTTACTTAATCTCCATAGTTAAGTTGAAATGCTGTGTCCTCTCTCTAGTTTTCTCTGATCACCCCATAATCCCAAGTGAATGAATTTTCTACATTGTTTCCCCTTCCTTCCTTCCTTCCTTC
>NW_017731646.1:1126825-1156918 GCF_001890085.2 Hipposideros armiger | reverse complement strand
CCTTCCTTCCTTCCTTCCTTCCTTCCTTCCTTCCTTCCTTCCTTCCTTCCTGCCTCCCTTCCTTCCTCCCTCCCTATCTAGCCATCTATCCATCCATCTGACACCTCTTTTAATATTATACTTTATTCTACATATACATTTCCCCTCACCCAGAGATCTTTAAAGGCAGGAACCATGTTCTACTCATCATGGTAGTCCTATGTCTAGCACATGTTTTGTATTTAGCACAGCTATGTAATGCTGTGTGTGGATTGAAGTAAACTAATTTAAATGTTTATGTTTTTATGGTGTTTTTCAGTATAAAGTTGAAAGTCTATTTCTTATAACTTGTCCATAGGTATTTGTTGTTAATCAGAGCAATTTTCCTAGAATTGGACAACAAATACATGACTATAGGTGTTTAACGGTCAAAGAAAAACCAGAGCTGGACAGGAGGTAAAGAGGTAAAAATAGATTATATTCAGAGCTATTACCATAGGGGAAAAGAGTCCTCAGTGTAGAACTGGGCTCAATTCTGAATGCAGCATAGAAAGTGGGAATTTATAGCCAAGGAGCAGGGTGGGGATCAGTGTGTGGAAATTTATGAAGGGAAAACATCAGGGGTGAGGGGTGTTCTGGCTAAACCGACCCAACAGGATCTTTGCTGAAGACAGGCCAGGGTGATCAGAAATCACCTGGAGGGTAGTGGAGGGTGAGGAACCTGAAAAGATATTGAGAGTGATCAGATATGGAGGTGAGGTACTCTTGCTAAACCGACCAAGCAGGGTTCTTGCTAAAACTAGATTTGACAAAGAAGTGCATGGATGGGCCTAGGGAGGGAGAGGTTCAGGAGACTGATGCAAGTTTGGTTAAGCACAGGCTCTTTGTCACAACCTAGAGAAAGAAGACCACAATAAACCATGAAAAATAATGCAAGGGAGTTTGGAGTATCATCCTCAAAAGAAATACATGTCTTGAACCAATGAAAATATACAATAAGTCATGTCTGGGATAGATTGCTTTCACATATTTGGCCAGTTGTATGGATGGTGCACATTGAGGGGAAGGGGGCATGGATAAAAATGTTTTGGGGCTCATGAAGCTTTTGTTATTATTAACAAAGTTAGTGCCTGTGCATTTCTAAAATCTGATTAAAGACTTTATGTTCTCTGGGGCTTCATTAATTGGGTACATTAGCACAAAAAACTGAAAATCAGGAAGGAAAATTAATAATATCTATTTTCTATACCTAGAGTTTTGGGTCTCAAGCAAAGTTCCACTGATCTCTAGGCTGCTAATTAGTCCATAATTTGACTTTCTATATGGTTACAGCACCTTTAAAAACTGTCAGTTGAGGATATAAATGAAGCGAACTGCTGCATGAAGGTGTATATGTGTAGAAAGGAATTATTTACATGCTTCTAAAGCACTGTCAGGCCAGGGAAAGCTTGTGAAAAGCCTTACAATGAATTGCTGCCTGTCAGAGCCTTTGAAAATGGTAAGTACCATACAAATGCCAAGCAGGGCTGCTAACATTGCTTTATTGTCCTCCCAAATAACTATGGTGATATCATGCCATCCCCCCACCACGTTTAACATATCATTTGCATTTACAGTGTAAAGTTGTTATTAAAGGCAGGATATTTTTGTAAGTGCAAATGTTGTCTCTTTTCTCTTCCATCTCTTGTTGTGGCACAATCTTGAAGAACCTGCTGCTTAACCACCTGTTCATGTCTGTTACTGTGAGAACCATGTTCCTGTCATTAGCCATTTTCCGTCTTTCTTTGTAATATCACCCCAAACTCATCTAGGGTGATGGGCTTCAGACAGAGCATAGAGTTGGGCACCAAGATCCCCGGAAGTGTATGGCACAGCTTTGTGTGATTTGGAAGCAATCAGCCCCCACAAGGCCACTCACATTCTTCCTCTTGATAGCAAGATCTCTAGGGAGGACGACTTCCGGTTCTCATCTTTGGGACATGGGGTTTTCAGTTTGCCCACTTGAAAATGCATATGGTCAAGCCCTGAAGCTTTCCTTCTCTGGACCATGTCATCACGAATCTCCATTGGGTCAAGGAAACTCTTGGGCTCACAGGTTAGCTTGAGAGCTTCCTGATGTGGAAACGGAATATTTGCTACAAAGATCTTCCACCCAGCTCTACTGAATTCTAATAGTGGTTTCATCTATTTGAAGGATGGTAGGAAGGGTGAAATTATTTCTTTCATTGCCTACGTGATTCATTTGGGGTGACTTGGAGACACTGTGCAATATCTTGGTTTTATTAGAATAAAAATGTTGGTGAAAAGTTAGAATCCAAGATGTGAGCTAAACAAAGATAAACCAGAATGTCTCCCGCTCTTGCAATCTAATCTATGCACACCTCTGCCATTTGCAGGGGGAAAGGACTAGAAAAGAGAGGGAGAGAAATTGAAGAAAAAAAAAAAGAACCGGACAAAGTAAGAGAGAAAGAAGAGACATCTCCATGCTGGCCTGGCAGAGCCACACTTAACATACAGGGCTCTAACAAATGCTGCAGACCAGTGATTACATGCAACAAGAACTCTGGGTCTGGTACTCCCTCTAACCAGGAGGAAAGGGGAAGGGTACATGAATCTCATCTCGATTTACACCTCAGCCACCCTGGGCTGTCACAGGAGGTTCTAACTCCTTCGAAGGCTCCTAGACCACTTGGAAGGTACGTACGCTGAAGAAAATGGGATTTTCGGCCACTGGGATAAGAAACTGGATCCCAGGATGGGAGAGAAAAGCTCTTCCTGGACAAGGAGGCAGGGACCGTACTCTGGGGTGGACATAAAGGAGAGGGCCTCTCCCTCAGAACAGAGAATCGGTCATTGGGGGAGAGTGGCAGCCAGACTTGGTCAGGGCCGTGGGGGGTTAGACATTTTAAAAGTTTAAGTCTGTCTTGTTAGGGAGACCACTTCATGGATGGGTTAGAGACTTGATCACTGCACTGTCCACCTGAAGACCTGAAGCTGTTGTTGTATAATGTTGTGTGTCAACTATAATTGAATATATATATATATATATATATATATATATATATATATATAGTCACAGGACGTGGAGTATAGTGTGGGGAGTAGAGTCAATGGAATTGTAATAGATGTGTGTGATATGGGGGGGAGTGGGGTGGCAGATTTGGGGAGGGGGGTTGTCATTTTGAGGGGTAAAAAGTATAACTAGTGCACTGTGTTGTACAGCTGAAACTAATTTTAAAAAATTTTTATTTCACAATAAATAAATAAATAAATAAATAAATAAATAAATAAATAAATAAAATAAAAAAGTTTAAGTCAATCAAGTCTTTAAAGACCAGACAATACCTGTGCTATTTAAACCGCCTAAGAGTGCAGAGGAGAGAAGCAAAATCTCCAAATTATTTTATAAATATAGAATACCATTGATGACAAAACCCGTCAAAGATATCACAACAAAAGAGAACTCTAGACCATATATGAAAATATGCATCTTTATATTCATAATATTTATAAGCAGAATCCATCAGAACTTTCAGAGGATAGACTTCCTTCCATCTGGGAAGGCAAAGGTAGTTCTATACTAGGAAATCTAGTGATATAATTCCCCATATTTCCCAAAGGAGTAAAAAAACCATTTAGTCATCTCCATTGGTGCTAAAAAAGAATTTGATAAAATGTAACATATATTCATGATTTTAAAAATGTTCTTAATACAATAGAAATAGATACTTTCTTAATATAGTGAAGGTATACATAAAAAGCTAGCATCATGCTTAATGGTGAGATAAAAGAAGAATTCCTGTTAAATTCAGGAATAAAGCAAAGATAATCACTAACTACTTGTAGTAAACACCATCCTATATAAGTATCAATTCATGCAAAGACAAGAAAAGGAAATAAAGGGGT
Organism: Hipposideros armiger; assembly: GCF_001890085.2. Classification (NCBI taxonomy): domain Eukaryota; kingdom Metazoa; phylum Chordata; class Mammalia; order Chiroptera; family Hipposideridae; genus Hipposideros; species Hipposideros armiger. Next base: position 1,153,033 of record NW_017731646.1, on the reverse strand, counting down.
AAAATAACAATTAGTTACAGAAGATTTGATTCTGTATTTAAAATTCTATGAGAATGGGTTGATGTGTCATTAGAAAAAGTAAGATAATTCAGTAAAGTGTGTATTACAAATGTAATGAGAAAATTAATAGCTTTCTATATTTAAACAGCTACCAATTAAAAGTATAATTAAAAAAATCCCATATACAATAACAGTAAACATGACAATTCAGGAAATGATCTAACAAAGAATGAATAGAAATAGATAAAGCCACACATCTCATGCTCTCTGAGAACTAGTTCTGTGATTTTTAAATTTGGGGTCTCTGAGAACTAGTTCTATGATTTTTAAATTTGGGGCCTATAGGAAGGCCTGACTGCCAGCAGTTTCTGTACCAACTAAAGTGGATACGAGGCCTGTGGAGCTAAGCTGACCTGTCACCACCACATTTTAGAAGGGAGGGAACACTGTACCTACGTCCAGACCCCAGAGTCCTGATTGCTCACTGACTGTGTGACTGGCACAAATACCAACTTTTCTGGATCTCAGGATCCTCAGGATTTAAGAAAAAGAGTGGGTGCACGTATTGAATCAAATGTCAACAGGGAGTTCACAGATGTGTCTTATTGACCTGCTTGAAATTAGTTTTAATTAGTAGTCAAAATTGGGATCCTTCACCTAAAAATCTGCCTTCTCAGCTTCCTTTGAAAATTGCACCATCTAAGATGCTAATTTGAAAAAAATATATGTACCCCTATGTTTATTGCAGCGCTATTCACAATAGCCAAGACTTGGAAACAACCGAAATGCCCATCTGTAGACGACTGGATTAAGAAACAGTGGTGCATTTACACAATGGAGTACTACTCAGCTATAAAGAAGGAAATCGTACCATTTGGGACGATATGGATGGACCTAGAGAATATTATGCTAAGTGAAATAAGTCAGTTGGAGAAAGACAAATACCATATGATTTCACTTATATGTGGAATCTAAAAAACTGAATGAATGAGGAAAGTAAACAGAAGTGGTCTCAGAGACATAGAGGAACAACTGATGGCTGCTAGTTGGGAGGGGGTGGGGATGAGGGAGAAGGGAAGGGATTAGACAGCATAAATGGTTAACTGCAGTATTGCCACAGGGATATGAAAGACGGTTCGAGGAATATAATTAATAATGTTGTAAATATTTTGTAGGGTGTCAGATGGTCACATGTCTTGCTAGGGAGACCGCATCATGGATGGGGAAGAGGCTTGATCACTGCACTGTACACCTGAAGCTGATGTTGTATAATATTGTATGTCAACTATAAGTGAATATATATATACACATATATATATTGTCATGGGACATGGAGTATAGTGTGGGAATAGAGTCAAGGGAATTGTAATAGATATGTATGATATTGGTGGGGGGAAGTGGGGCAGCAGATTGGGGGAGGAGGGTTGTCACAAACAAACAAACAAAAAAGAAAATTGCACCATCTGAGAAAACAGGGCTGGCCTCTCCCATGGCTACCATTAGCTGCAGCTACAGAAGCTGTCGCCCCATCTCTCAAAGCCGGGCCCCAGTTTTGCAGATCCCCCAATACCACCTCCCCGGTATCACTGGCCTGATTATTTACCTGATCAGCTGACCCTGAAGGCACTCAGTTGTAGTCCTTGGTGTTTTATCGGGCTTCTTTGCCTTTTAAAATGTAATGATTCTAAAATTCGGTCCAGCTATCTGTCTAGAAAATATATCCCTTTCCTTATTACTTAAAAGCCTGGGCATTTGGAGCTAATGTGGGTATAGCAAGCCTGGCCCTGTGCTTTTCTTTCTTTTTCCATTTGCTTGTAGCAGACTATCCTTGGTTACCATGGTGATTACCATCCCTTAATGATACGCTGCTACCGCATGGGGAATGTAATTTTCTTTAAGCTCAGTGGGGGAACAGTAGTAGGTATAAAAGCTTTCTCTCCTGCTCTGTCCCTAGTTGCTCCTCAGTCACCACAGAGGACAACAGCAGGCTGCTGATCAATCTCTCTAGACAAATCAACACGAGAGCTGCTGTCAGGATTTAAATACCTTCCCTGAGTCCCAGTGCACATGTGGGGAACCCTGAGAAAGGCTATTTTCAACCTCCAAAAAGTATTCTGCATCAAGTCTCGTGGGACTTAATTAAAATAATCAGTTTTCACATCCCAGGCTTTCGACTCTAACCTCCCACACAAAATGAGCATCCCATGTGCCAAGAAGCCCCGCTCACACATACTTGGAGTGAGTGACACCTCTAACTGCACGCTCTCCTCCTGGCAGGGAGCCCGTGGTCTGCATCTGGCCCTTTCTGACAAAATTGAGGGCAGAGAAAGATAATTCACAGCCGTGGGCCCGCCTGGACCTTCCCGGGCCTCACTTCTGAGGTGTCAGAGGTTCTGACTGCGTCCAGGAAGATGGGAGACGAATGTGTGCTTTCTTGTCCACAAAACCCTGCAGCACCCAGGGGCCCACTCCCTGGATGACACTGTGAGAGGCAGGCTAAATTTGCCCAATGCTGACCTAGCTCGCAAGCTCTTCAAAGTCTCTAACTCCTCAGGTCCATTTTTTTAAACTGAGATATAATTGACCTATAATATTGTATAAGTTTAAGGTGTATAGGGCATTCTAAGAACCATTTAAAAATAATAGCCAAATAGAAAACTGGATGAATGAAAGAGGTTAAATTTTTTAAAATGTATTATTATCGTTATTTATTTTATTGTGGCAAGGACACTTACCAGATTTTTAAGTGTACAATATAGTATTGCTACTTATTGGTACAATGTTGTAGAGTGGATCTCTAAAACTTATTCATTTTGCACAGCTGAAACTTTATATCCATTCATTAGCAATTTCCCATTTCCCCCTCTCCCTGAGGTTAAAATTTAAGAAATGGGTTAATAGACTAGAGTCACCTTTTTAGGACTTACCCACGCCTTTCCTCTTTCCTGCCCCTTCAAAGTTCCATACAGTTAAAATTCTATTAAAATAAGTAACTGAATAGATATGTGATAAAGTAAGTACAATCTAGGTGATAGGTATACAGACTGTCCATTGTAAAATTATTTCAACTTTTTCAAACATTGGAAATTTTCATAGTAAATATTGGAAAGTACATAAATGACTAAAGCAGAGTTTACAAACGAGTGGCTCACAGGCCATGTAAGATGCAGCAGACAGGATTTATTTGTCCATCAAGAAATGCTTTTTAATTGAATAAAAATCTGGATTTCTAGTTTCTTTAGAAAAATCAAGAGATCTGATGACATCAGGCCCCACATTTTTGCATGGAAACAGTTGGCTGGGGCTGGGAGTGGCTGTCTCCTTTAGCTGGGGAATGTCCTCTCCACTTGGACACAGGCCCCACTAGGTATTCATGCCTCATTTACGTTACTTGAGGGCCAGCTTCTCAGCTGATGACACTGACCCAGAGCAACCTCAAAAGGGTGGGGGGGGCAGTGACGCATAAAAGGGCAGCTTAACACTGTGCGATTGTGCACACATGCAGTTGGCAGAAAAATGCAGTCCTGCACCTTTGTCTTGGGTTTGTATGGTCGGGGGCAACGCCGCCTCTTGCCCCATTCTGCTCACGGCCTCCTGGGATTCTGCTCTGGGTCACACGATGAAGCCCAGTGGGCGAGGTCGCCCATCAGCAGGGCTGGGTGTGGCTGTGTCAAAAGGAAAGTCTTAGGACCAGCTGAGTAAGGCTGCATTTATTTTAGAACCCTAGCCTTTTGACTAACATCCCTCGGTTGGTGCACTAAGTAGACTGTCTCCTATCAGCCTGTGGCCATTATCATTTATCATAAAGCTTTGTTGTTAAGTTCCAGGCAAAGAAAGCCGTGTAGAACTCAGGTGTCCTGGAGACTGAATTTGATCTGTGCATATCGTCATGGGAAAATTCTGTCTCTTTTGTTTTTCTTTCTGGCATAAAGGAGGTTTGTGGGTTTCAGTGCTTTCTCAGAGGGAAAGAGATGTTTGTTGCAGTATTTAGTGTTTCCCCAAATGGATTTTTCCTCTGCGTATGCCTTTTCCTTGTAGGGATCCACGCTCTAAAGGGTGCCTTCACTGAGGTGTGCTGTGCCCCCGAGGTCTGTTCTGGGTTGGGAGGTCCCAGGGTGGGAGCCATGTTTGCTAAATCTGCCATCTTAGCAGTCCACTGTGAGCACTGTCTGGAGTGTAATGCTGCCTCGTGGTGATAACAGTGCCAGTGAACTCAGGTCCCTTTGTCTCTTCCTCTTCCTCCAGTGCTTTCTATTGACTTTGGACGATTCTGTCTCCTTCCTTGGCCAGCTGTCCTTATGTGGTCTGACCCCTGCTTCTCTTCCAGCCTCCTGCTGTCCTGATCCTCCCTCCCTTTCCCATGCTCCAGCTGCACCAGCTTCTTTCTATTTCTTGAACTCCCACAGCTTTGTCCCCACCTGGGGCTGCTGCACCAAGTGCTCTCCCTCCACCTGGACCACCTTCCCTCAGCTCCTGGCCTGGTTGGCTCCTTCTCCACATTTTGGCTCTGGGTCACATACCGGCTCCTCAGGGGTCTTTCATGACCACCTTTCCCTTCACCTCAGGACCAGTGTCTAGTACCTTATGTCCTCATTTTTTCATTGCAGTTATTATCTAAAATTATTTTTGTTTCCTTGTTTAGTGTCAGCCTCTTCCACTTCAATGCAGGATCCACAAAAGCAGGAAGCTTGTCTTGTTCGCCATAGAACCCCCTATTAGGGGAACAAGGGTTTAACCCACAAATGGACACACCCAGGAAGGCAAGGGAATTCTAACAATTGTGAGGCTGCAGGCATTCAGATGAATACTGGAAAAAAAAAATCTATACATACATTTCATGCTCCCCTGAATTGGGCCTGCCTTTCAGGATGGGCTTTGGCTGTTCGTCACATCTGGATGCCAATATTAAAACTGTGGGCAAGGAAGGCTGAGATTTGATGGTTTAATTTATTCCCTTAATTATTGTGATTTTATAAAAATGGCTTTGACTGGTGACACAAAAAGCAAGGTTGCCACCTAGTGTTTAGATGTGTGCTACCAGCAGTCTCCTTTTAACAAAATTGTATGAGTCTAGAAAGTCAAACTTTCACAACCTGCTATAACACACACCAGGATTTACCAAGGGGGCATAATTCCCCACAAACAATTCCCTATAAGCCCCCTTTTGTCTCTGAAGGGGCCCTAGATGGATTCTTTCAATTCTCATGGGCTTCTCTCAAAAGTTGAGATGCTGTCTTTGTTAGCTACTAAAGAACTCTGAAGCAAACAAGACAGCTGTCTAGCCCAGTTTCACAAGGTAGCAGATACCCCAGACTGTGTTTTAAATTCCACCTGCCTCCCCTGTCAAGGTGTGCTGCTTGTAAAATAAGCAGAATCAGTGTTATATAGAAAATAGCATCCTACCATCTCAGCTGCTTTTTGCCCTGGTGACAAAGAGAAGGATGCATTCTTAAGGTTCAGGAACACATGAGCTGTTTAGACCCCTAACTGGTTGTGACCAAGCACAAGGCTTACTGAAAAATCTTGATAGCCTTAGGTTGGGTATTTTTCATTCCTGAGCCATGCTGGAGACTGGTGAGGCAAAGGGAAGCTGGGGAAAGTGGCCGAACGAGGGTGGCACCAGCGGAAACCATTTCATAGAGAGCCTTGGTTATAGGCTCCTAAGATATCACTCTGGGAAACCGGGTTATTAGAAATGATGGAACACGGGTGGTGAGATGAGCCAGTAGATGGAAATAACCATGGCAACCAAACTATCCATTTCCTTATATTTCACGTTCCTTGAGACTAAAAATAGATCAAGTGTAGGTCACTGTCAACAAGTCCAGCAATAGTTTACATCTCCTGCTATAGCTTTTGCTGGCTTTTTTATGGGCATGTGAAGAAATGCTCTGTTAACCTTGAAAACTATCATATACCTCTTATTTTAACCATTTAGTCTGTGCTCTATATATTTTCTTTCTTTCTTCTTTCTTTCTTTCTTTCTTTTTTAAAGATTTTTTTTTAATTGGGGAATTGGGGGAAGGGGAACAGACAAGTTGCTGTCCTTTTGTTCTTCATTCTAGTTGGTGGAGGACGTTGCTTCACTGGCCCAAGTTGGCAACATCATTGCGCTCTTCCCAGGTGAGGCAGATCAGTCGCCGGCTTCTGGACAGCCGCTCATGCTGGCTGCTGGCCGCTCACGCTGGCTGCTGGCTACACACGGTAGCCCATGGCAACCCACCTGCCGTCGCTGGCGACTCACGGCAGCCCAGCTCCAGGTTGAGCTGTTGTTCAGCATCTTAGCTGTAGAGGGCAGTGTCACTGGCCCTCATATGTGGGATCCGAACCGGGGCCCTCTGGCATCCCAAGCCAGCTCTTAACCAACGCACCACTCGGCTGGCCCTCTATATATTTTCTTAACGCATATAGTGTTCTATTTTTCACTTTAAAAATTTCAAAGAGCAAATAGAAAGAAGTGTGAAATTACAAAGCCAGAATTAGAATTTTTTGGAAACCACCTACTCAATGCAGTCAATGCAGGAATCTTTTTTTTTTTGGTCATCCTGAGTGATCTAGGCTCTATTTAAATCTCTTCAGTGACAAGGAGCTCAGTACCTCATGATACAGCAAATCCATAAATTAAACGAATGGTTGGAACATTCTCTATTGCCATTTACTCATGCAACTGATATTTATTTAGCATCTACTTTGTGCACACTGTGCTGGACACTTGGGATGTAGCGATGACGAAAATGAACTCAGTCCCCAAACATAACGAAGTTATACTCTGTTTTCCTGTAACTCTACTGGGGATATGTGTAATCAGAAACGATATATTTCCATATGAGAGTTCTCTCAAGTTTTGTCTATTTCTCATGTGAGAGTTCTCCATTGTAGAGAACCTTTAGATTTTTCCTTCCCAACACAGCTTGTGGGGTCAGCAAGGATTCCTCAGCTGCAAGCAAGCAAGCGAATGAACAAAATCCGTGGCCACAAAAGGGATCTAGTTCAGTGAAATGGGATTCAGAAATTTGAAGGGAGAGTGGACAAATCAGGCCAGGAGAGGGCAAACAAGAGGCAGCTTTAGGGATCTAAATGGCAGGAATTTAATGAATAGTCTTTGCAAGGTGCTGCTATTGTTTCAGCAACAATTGTTTTCAGTCTTTTGTCCCTCTGATCAAGATTCAAACTGTAAGAAGAGAGCATCTGATTGGCCCAGCGAGGGTCTCATGCCCACCCCATGCTGGGGTGGCAGTGGAATTAGGTCATGTCCACATGAAGCCGATGAAGCAAAAAGTGTTCCTGCAAAGAAAGATCAAGGAACTGCTGCCAGAAGGAGGAGGAATGAATGCTGGAGGCAAAACCAACCAATGACCACAACAGTTGCCATCTTAATCACCATCCTCTGGGCAGACAGACAGACCACTTGGAGACAGAGATGCAGAGGGAAACCTGGAGCTCCTCCCTTAGAAAGTAACAACTGACTCCAAGGTCTGATAGATCTATCTCGTCTTTCTATTAATAGTAATAATCCCAGGCCTGCCTCATCTTCTTCATCTGATCCTCAGGATGACACCGATGACCTCACCCCTGTGGGCCTCATTCCATCCAGATTCATTTTCCCTGGGAGGCACAGGAGACGCCTGGCTGCCTTCCTGTAGCCACAGGCGGAATGATGATGAAGACACCTGTGCTCTCGGCTCTTCCTTTTGAAACCCATCAACACTGCCCCAAACCTTGCCCTTACGTATATCCAAACAAGCATATTGTGATCCTCATCCATTCCTCATTTCACCAGCTTACCTGTGAGCACATGACAGGGGACTTTGGGAAAGTTAATGAGCTTAGGTGTTTCACATGATTGTTCTTGGGAATCACTTTTCTAAAAATATATCCTAGATTTATGCTGGAGATGAATGTCAAGACTAAATATTTGTATATCTATTTCAGGTAAGATAAAAATCTTTAACTCTCTCCAATATTCTGGCAGTGTATCATGGTTTTGTTTTGTTTTATTTTGAGATTGCTTCAGTATCTCACATCACTTCTGCAGGCTCCTTTAGTGCTTTGGAATTGAACTCACTTGGGCCCAGTATCATATAGTCTCTTAAGGCTGCCAGCTGTGCTCACTCTTGCATTCACATGACCTACCTTGCGCTTCTACACAGTCTAATCTGAACACCAACCTTCTTGTCAGAAGACATCAGAGAGCAGTTGACTAGATCTGCCTTCATCCTGCAGGGCTTTGCAACAAGAAAGACCTGGGCTTAAGCCCTATTCCTGTCTTGTACTAGTTGTGTGGCCTTGGTCCAGTTATGTACCTGTTCTGTGTCTCCATTTTCTCATCTGAAAAATGGATATGATCTACCTTATAGGATAGTTGGATTGACTGTATCAATGTGGAGAGAAATCACACCAGCTGTTTCAACAGAGAACGTCATATAAAGAATTGTACTGAAATACTGAAGAAATGAAAAGGAAAAGGAAATAGGAAGAAAATACAATAGCAATTGTGGGAAGCAGCTATGGCCTTAGAACTGAGGGAAGTGATGGAAGAGTTTGGGATTGTTAATGCTTAAAGCTGAAGCTCAGACCTCTGAGAAGGCTCGCTGCTCAGCTTTGCCTCGGGAGTGTGAAGGCAGCTCTGTGGGGTGAGACCTAGACCCCGAGGAAGGAGCCTCGAGTGGGGAGTGGTGGGATCTCTAGGGGATGGAACGCTGCCAGTTCTGTGGGTGCTGAAAAAACACAGACCAGAAGCAACTGGTACTACTAGAACAGCCTGCTGCTGTCGCTGGGTGAAAGTCTACTGCGAGCCTGGTGCTGATGGGAACAGTAAGGCAAAAGGAACAGGGAGGGCACAGGGAGGAGCACCTCCCGTCTTCCTCCATCCTGGCAGTCTCCCTCCAGTGCGCTCCACTGGCAAAGCCTAACACGGGTCCAGCTGATAAAGGAGAACTGAGGTTTGTGGATTCCCAGCCTCAGAATCACAGAGCGGAGTATGAAAGGGTGGGTTTGCTCCTGGGAAACAATAACTGAAGAACTGGCCACTCCTTTGGCTACTCAGCATCTACAGGTGCCTTTTTTCCCACACAAGAGCCTCCCTGTGGACTTCCCCACACAGAAAACAACTTGCGGCTTCTGCCTGACAAAATGCAACTCCCTTTACCCAGATGAAGGTGTTCTCAACCTCCTTACATCTCAATGTCCCAACAGCCCTCAAAGTCAGAGCAGTCACTGTATCGACTTCTGGGAGACAGTCATATCATCCATCTTGGAGCTATCTTCAGTACTCTTAAATTCAGTCTCATCAGAACATTCTATTACTGAAAGACTAAATTATCTTACGTAAAATACTTTGGGAAGAAGAAGAAATAAAAAATTAGTTTACATCAGTGGTCAACAAACTCCAGCCCATAGGTCAAATGCAAATTTTAAAATAAAATTTTATTAAAACACAGCCACACCTATTAATTTACATATGATCTATGGCTGCTTTCAGGCTGCAATGACAGAGCTGAGTACTTGCAGCAGAGACCATATATGGTCCACAAAGCCTAAAATATTTATTATCTGGCCCTTTACAGAAAGTTTTACCCTGCTTTACACACACACACACACACACACACACACATACACACACATTCCATATCTGTCCTATTCCAAGTTTTCTATGCTCTTAGTCAGAAGCTCAGCTAGTTCTTCACTTGGTAAGGTAGCCCAAATCATTCTTGAATGAGTTTCAGAATGAATTTAGAAATGTCTGAATCCTTGGTGGTTCTGCCTTTTTTTAGTTGCTGGGGTTTTCCATTAACTTTTGTTATTGGTCATGGGAGTGCTAAGATACCTCCCTCGATACATCCCCTGAGTTCTGTGTATGGTCCTCCCTTCTTTCATTTTGTAGTAGCAATGCAACTGGCTCTTGGTAATCAGAATCAATCGTCCAAGCCAGTAGAGTAAACATCTTTTTTACCTGTTGGTTGAGGGACATGAGAACCCCAAAATGATCAGGTGGCAGTTTCATTTTTCAATTCAATGGAAACATTAATGTGTACCCAAAATGAATCATTCTTCACTCCAAGCCAGTACAGATCACCACTGCAGGGATGGGAGGTAAAAATTTTGCAAGAAGGTTATGAGATGTAACGGGGAGAAAAGCCAATTCCTTATCTACCCCTTGATTCTTGGGCCCAAGTATGCTAGCTATGGATGAAAGAGCACCAAATATTGGTTACTGATCTAAGCCTATAGTGTAACCTATAAGACAGAACCCCATGCTTTTAGGATATTGTCTTTTAACGGGCATAATGACCTAGTTTTCCATGGGTCATCCCACCATTCTATTGAGGCAGCTGCTTCTGGGTGATGGGAAACATGATAAGACAGAGAGGCATCTGGCATGGAGTCTCTTCCATACAAACTGGTCCAAAAGTGATAGGTCAGGCAGACCTCCAAGTCAGGGGGCATCCACATGTCCTCAGGCAAATGAAGGAGCCCAGCTTAGGCAAACATCCATGGGATATTCTCAATCTCCAGCCCTGTTGGGGTGTTCTTTGAGCTTTTTGCTTTTCTTTTCTTTTTCTGGAAGCAGTCCTGTCTTGGATACTCTCCTCCTGGGACTCTCATCACTGCTATGAAAGACTTCTAAGACCAGGAAAAGCTTCCTCTGCTGGAACCTGGGAGGCTCCCAAGGCACAGAGGGATTTCTTCCTGCTGACCAGCATAAGCAATGGCTTTCTAGACCCCTCCAGACTTCATGACAGGTGCATCTCAATTGGCATATTTCCTCTTGGTCGTTCAGCCAGAGTTCGGTATTGTGGCCTGAAACAGAGTCTCTTCTTTCTCTTGGGGACAGTGACTGGGTCAGGATGAGGCCAGTCTAGTGAGCCTGCGCCCTAGGCCATGTCCCAGGTCAGCTACACTTGGCTCTATGGTCATTGCCCAAACCCTTCTTTAGCACTTAATGTAATATAGTTGATATGAATTAAATCAAACCTTATTTTGGTCATTTCTGCTAAAGTCATCCTTAGTGAAAGTAATTCCAACACATGCTTATCAAAAGTAACACCAGGGTTTCATTGGCCCCAAACTATCATTACAAAATGGGATCCTGGAAAGGAAGAAACAAGCAACATTCTGGATAAGCTAAAATACTATGAATTATTGATTGGTAAGTATATATGTATGTAAGTATGTACGTGCTTTTTCATCAAGTAAGAGCAATAATGTTTGTGTGTTGCAAATTTTGAATAAATCCCCCAGTTTATAGTTGGTCTTTTAATTTTTATAAAAAAGTTTTAAAATTTTTATTTGAGGCTAATTTGTTTGGCATTTAACCAGAAAAAAAACACTATAAATATCCAAGTAACATTTTCCATAATTCTTTGGATTCTTTGAGTCATGGTGCTATAGAATCAGGGTAGGGCTGCCAGGAAGTCAGAAGCCAGTTCCAGCTGTGCTCCCAATATTACCTAACCCACTGTGTGTGAACCTAGGTTTAACCTCTCTAGGTCTCAGTTTCCTCATCTGTAAAATGAAATGAGTAGATGAGATGATTTCAAGGTCTTTTTCACTTTAAAACTATGGCATGAAATGACAAGTGATAGAATTTCATCTGTAGTGACTGATAAAAGGATAAGGCATGGACTGAATTAGTTATGGACAACCATAAGTTTCATATTTAAATTCAAACTCTTTTAAGCCTCACAGAGATTTTAAATGCTCAAGATAAAGCAACTATCAATTCATCTGAAATAAATATGGTCCATCTGCTCTGAGTACATCTTGTTTTCATTTCTCCAGAGAATTGGCCAAAAAAAAAATCCCTCTGATAATTATTGTTAGCAGAGAAATTCAATCTAGGTGCTGGCAGCCAGGAGCTCATGGCTGGTTACTATAAAATCCATACACCCTCCTCTGATTACTCTGAGGGCATTACAGTGTGGGGTTTGTTTGATTCTCTATCTTGTCATGGCTGGGTCAGGATGCCTCTTTTAATAATAAACAGTGACTTCCTGTACTCAATACAATCTAACTTGAAATATGAGTAAGAGGATGGAGACAGAAGTGTAAGGAGAGGTAAAAAGGTCTTGGATGAAGGGCGTCCTATTAGTTTTATGCGTGTATTGGGATCTGGTCCAACATGCTTCTTAGGAGCTCAGACATTTGGAAATGTTTCTGGGAAGGGAAGTGTGAGAAGGGTGCAACCCATTCATTTCTCATCTTGAGGTGCTTGCTCATGCTGAGTATGTGGGTGCAGGGAAGCCAGACAGAGAGAGTAATACAAGAGACACAAGGCTTGAGTTGACTGAGTCCTGGACTTCTGGTCAAGTGTTTACATTGGGAAGGACAGTGTTTGAATCAGGCTCCCTTGCAGAATGGTCGACCAGGATGCTGGCCACAAGGCCCAAGTGGGGATTGGAATTTGAGCTCCTGGGCGTATATGAAGAATTCAGAGGTGGCTGGCGGGCAGGGCTCATGCAGCACTGCAACCACTGCAACTGCACAGGGTCCTCTGCTCAGGAAAATCCCATGCTTGCAGTTTAATGCTCTGCGATGGCCATCTTGAAATTTTTAATAATTTTATTTTTGAATGTGTGTTTTATAAGTCAGATGTGATACTGGAGCGTGAACCAGAGACTTAAGTCCTCAACTCATAAGCAATCTTGCTTTTCTACCTCCTGCTTCCTGCTTCCTGCTTCTCAGCTGCCAGCTCCCCTAGCACCCCCCAGCAACCACTGGTGCCCCATGCTTCTGCCTGGGGTCTGGGTGTGACACAGGAAGGGTTGGGACCAAGCATGCTCATGCTGCACATGTGCCACCTGTTGAGTTGCGAGACTAGGTCCTATCCATCTCTCAAGTATCCTTGAGCATGAGGGAGTGACATTAAATAGCAAATAAAAAACACCATGACAAGTCAAGAGAGGGACCACAAAAGAAGGAAAAAAAGCTTTAAAATTAGAGGCCCCACATTTTTATTTTGCATGGAGCCCCATAAATTATGTAGCCAACACTGGTGAGAGGGGTAGCTAATGGCTGTCCCAGGAGTGAGCTAGGCTGACACTTGAACACAGCGAGTAGTAGGAGTGAAACACCAAATCCATGGGGCAAACATGGTGACCAGTGGGCAATGAGTCACTAGTTTGAAGCAGAGGAGACAAGAGAAAGAGAAGGAAGCTGAAATCAAGATGAAAACATGGCTAGGGGATTCTAAATCTAAATTTAAACAGTGGTTGTTGCTTCAATCTTGTTTCATGCATGGGTGAGGGTCCATCTGACTCAAATGTCCCCAAATGAGGCCAACTAGTGTTGGCCATGTTCTAAGCCCATATTAGTCCCTGCGAGGAAAAATAAAGGCAATTATATATTTTTCTGGTCTTGAGAGAGTTCACAGAGGGCTTAATTTTTCTTTTAATCTTGCTACATGATGGAGTGAATTACCATAATGAAAATTCAGTTATTTGTTATGCATTTAACGTGAATGTATTATTGAAAAGAATGACTGCTATATCTTACAACATTCTTTTTTTTGATGTGTTTTAATCTGTGGGGGAGGAAAAAAAAACCTTAGTTTCTCTCTTGAATTTGGCGCCTTTAGTCATGTACGAGATGTGATCAAACAATACGCTGAATGTTTAAATAAAAAAATTATTACAAGGGCTGGCTGAGTGGCTCAGTTTGTTAAGAGCTCGCTCAAGAGTTTGAGCTCTGAGCAACAGCGGTTCGAGTCCCGGCCCGGGCTGAGATGGCTCAGCTAAAAAAAAAAAAATATTACAGTAAAAGACACATTACCATTAAACCCCCTCAAAATACTCACCCTTGCTTTGAACACACTTATCCCATCATTCTTGCCACTTTCTGAAGCAGTTCTGGAAGTCCTCTTTCGTGAGTGTCTTTAGTTGTGCTGTCGTGGCTGCCTCAATGTCCTGAATCGATTCAAAACGTTTACCTTTCATGGTCATTTTGATTATGGGAAAGAGCCAGAAGTCCCACGGTGCCAGATTGGTGAATAAGGTGGTGAGGACACACCGTCATGTTTTCATTTGACAGAAATTGCCATACCAGAAGTGATATGTGACATGGAGTGGTGTCATGATGGAGGGTGATTTATGGCACACTTTAAAACACACCTTCTCTCAACCATAGCTCACACCTGACTGACTGCCCCGAACAAGTGGAAACTTGTCACACACTGTTATTAAAGTTTGACACCCCGCTTCCCATATTGAAGATCCCTGCCTTTCCGTTGGATGGCATTCAGCAGCAGCATTCACCGTATTTTGTGATCACAATGGGAAAGGCCCTGTGCCACACATTGCTTCTGGTACAGCAATATCTGTCAAATAAAATCATTATGGTGTGTCCTCATCCACCTTATTCACTGGATCTGGTGCCGTGCGACTTCTGGCTCTTCCCCAAAGTCAAAATGATTCAGGACATCAGGGCAGCCAGGACAGCGCAACTGACGACACTAATGAAAGAGGACTTCCAGAACTGCTTCAGAAAGTGGCAAGAACAATGGGATAAGTGTGTTCCAAGCGAGGGGGAGTATTGTGAGGGGGGTTAATGGCAATGTGTCTTTTACTGTAATAATTTTTTAAAATTTAAACATTCACTGTATTTTTTTATCGTACCTTGTAATATGGAGGACATTCATATGGGCCATTGCTCCTGATAATGAAGGCCAGACACCATAGAGAGAGCGCTCCCCATTTGGGATGCCACAACCTTGCAGCTGTCCTCGCTCAGCGCCTCTGAAGCTGTACTGAGTTGGGGAGGGGTGCAAACAATGCTCAGCACCTCTGCTTATTTTTAACAAAATGGAATTTAATTAAACACAATTTGTGCTCCCAGTTTATTCTTCTGAAGCCTTTACAGTTTCAGAGTTGCTACTACTAACTACAGGTTAGTGATAGGAAAGTTTTTAACCATATTTTGAAACAGAATTTACTTATCAGAATGGCAGGGGGGAACAGGGGGTAAGTTTGGAAGGCAGTAACATCTGGCTTGTCTGACACTTTAAATATTTATTTATTTAACAAACACTCATATAGTGCTTACCATGGTATCGGGCACTGTTTCAAGCGCTCTACAAATACTAATTAACTTAGTGCTCGTAACAATCAGGACTGACTTATCCAGTAGGCATAGTATCTAGGGTCCATGAAAAAAAATGTTTTAATTTTAATTTCTTTAAAGTCAAGAGAAAAAAACTGAAAATTATATATATAATATAATATACACACACACACACACACACACACACACCAGGGGTGCCAAAAAAATGTGCACACGTGACCTGTATTCATCTTTTGTTATTGGCATATATTGAGTATTACAATTTTAATACAGCTTTTTCCTTTCTTAAAATGTATATACATTTTTTGTCTCTGTGTCTCTGTCTCTGTCTCTGTCTCTCTCTCTCTATATATATATATATATATATATATATATATATATATATATATATATATATATATATATATATATGAATTCAGCCTGGATTATATTTGTCTTCATACCAGTGCAGTCATAAAATATAATTTTTAACATTATTTTGTGGAAGAAAGGGCCCATGAAGGCAAACGTAGGTAGGGCCCGTGGAAATCATAATACAGTTCTAACAACATCTCTACCATCATCTTAAGTTTATAGATGGACAATGAGGACTGAAGCACACTTAAGTGACTTGCCAGTGTTACACAGCTAGGAACTGACAGAGCTGAGACTCGAGTCCGGCAGTCTGCTTCTAGTGCTCCCTAGAGCACAGTGCTGAACTGTGCTGACATGCTCACCAATCAAGTACTTCACAGGAATTTTCTACATAGTTAAAAATTTAGCTCCTTACAAAACCAAATTTTTTTTATAATTTTGGAAGAAGGTCTTCCATATATTTGTAGTTTACTTCCTGCCTTATTAATTAGGTTATCCTGAGGATAATATACTCTTTTTCATGATGATAACAGTATCCTCATTCATAGATAATATTATTTTGTATTTTTTATGTATCTGGAACCCTTCTAAGATAAGATAATTTTTTAGATAAGAAAACCCAAATTAATGAGGTTAAGCTACCAGTCTAAGATCACCCAGCTGATTGATAGCAACGGAAGCCAGGCATCCTGGCTCTGGAGCAGCCCATCGACCAGGGAAGAGCAGGGCTTTGCATTGTGCTGTATAGAGTCATGCTCTCCAGAGCTTTATTCCTACACCTAATATCTTCAGGCCAAGATCTTCTTTGAAGTCTTGTGTCAACTCTTCAGGGTATGTGTCTTCTCTCTCCCTGGAAGGCAGCTGGCTAATCATTTTAGCTGTGTTTTGTTTCTAATACTCACATTTATCATTTGATAAACTTACGGAGTGCCTAATAAGGTCTGTGTTGTGTTTATTTGCTGCTCCCAAATTACTGTAATGAAGACTCAGAGAGCCCATTTTCTTAGCATGTGTGTCCAGTAGGTCAACACGTGCTGCGTGGAGGGAGAGGTGCCCCTGTAATCAGCCTTATGATCCTTATTGCCTGGCCTTGTGAGGGCGATTTTAGATTCTTTGAGGGCTTTTGTTGGTTAATCTTTATTTATTTCTAATTTTTCAGCTAAGTTTTCAATAGTGAGTGCTAGTAAGTGGCATGGCAGATATTACACATGAGGGGAAAATACTTGCATGATAACTGAGCAAGTGGCTTAACGGAATTCACTTATCTAGTAACTGCACTATCTTTGTGGTCTTTATTGAATGGTGTTACAAATGATTTAAGTGAAAAATAAGACTCCATTAGGCTATTCTGGATGAGTTCTTCCCTTACGGCTCAATCTTGAATACTAGGCCTAAAGTTGGTAGTGACTCCATCTCTCTATATATGCTTTATGTAGGAATAAATGCTTTTTATTTGTCTTGACCCCTGCTCATACCCAAATATCACATCACAGAAGACAACTCTTAAATTCAGCTTTCATGATATTTTGGAATTTATAATCTAATTGGCCACAACTGTAGGATTTGAAGACCTCTCCCTGCCACCAGTATGACTCTTTTCTCTTAACCTCATTTCCATCCTTGGCCTTCAAGGCCTTCTCAGGAAACACTGAGAAACTACTACACCTGAGATTTCATCTTTATGACTAGCCCCAGAAGACTGTACTGATTGGGTATCAGTTTACAAGTCTGCGAGGATTGACAGTTTTTGGGTCCTACTGCTTAGCTTGTCATGGAAATACCTAGAGCCCTTTGTAGGTTCTGGGATATTAACTGATATTTTGGATAGCAGGAAAACAGGCAAGGGATGAGTAAATTTCTTGAAACAGCTTCATCTGTTTTTAAAAAATAGCAAAGTATTCCAGACTACTATCTAAGTCAGAGTTTATAAACTGGTGCTGCTCAGGTTAGATTTGGGCCATAGATGTGCTTGGTTTGGCTTGCATCTTAAACTACAAAATTTTTAAATCAATTGCTTTTACTTCAAACTCCGGAAAATTACACCACATAATCTCTAGACTTCAAACTTCTTTGAAAACTGGGTGGCTGACAGCATGGTACCCAATATTCCTTCATAATTGGCCAGAATTGAGTAGCACCTGGCGACTTTAGACAGAGCATGCACTTTTTTTGTCACAATGCGTCTACAGTCCAATTTGCTTACTTCCATTAACTGCTTGTGCCTGGAACATTTGACTTTGTATCCCCTACTATGAGTCCATGAAGGGTACAATCTCAGAAGCTCAGAACCACAGTACCTCCGCTTAGTTTACATAATCTTAAAAATTAATATTGAAAAGCAATACATTCACATAAAAATTAAAACAGTGTACAGGAAAAAGTATAAGTCCAGTTACCTCTCTGATCCAACAATTCCCTTTCCTCATTCCCAGGAATAACACCGGTAATAGCATCTTTTATATTCGTTCAGATATTTTCTATGAATAGGATTTTTTTATCCTTACTTTTTGTAAGGCTGTATGTGGATGTAAATATTGGGCCACACACAGGCGTAAGAGCAATGTGGTGTATTAAAGTAATTATCTGTATGATTAACAAAAACCTCTTGATGAAATTTCCAAATATTAGAGGAAAATGTTTTCTAATTATCTGGCTAATTACCTTCATTAGTCATTCTTTCAGCTCCTTTCTTCATGGAAGGAATCCATCCATTCGGTACACATTCACTGAGTTCCTATTATGTTCAAGACACTCTGCAAGGTAAAGTGGAAAATACAGAGATGAATTAAAAACAAGATCAACAACATTATCATAAGGAAAAAAGTGATTAATTTTTTTTCCCCAAAAAGAATGAGGTGATGGTATTGAATTTTGAATTAAACATGCCCTATTTTCAGGGGACCAAGTCTAAGATTTGAGAGATTAGAAAAGTCATAGGAATAATCCAAACCTGGAAAGGTAAATAAAAAAAAAGAGGTTCAGCTGGGTGGGGTGGGTGTGGGTGATGTACAGCAGGTAGGAGGCAGACTATACAAGTGAGGTGAGGTTCACAGGAGTGCTCACTGATAATGACTTCCCAGGGCATAGACCTGCAAGCATTTGGTCTGTGTTCATACAGATGAAAACTACCCTGAGCATATGACTGCAGTTCCTCTTCTCCCCCAGGTAAATTTCAATGACAATTTTGATTAAGTGATGTTGAGATGAGAGAGCTACAAAAGTAGAAATAAAATTAGAGATGTGCTCATGAGAGATTTAAAGAGAAAAAAATTTTGTCTTTAAAGTCATATCTTACTTACTGAAAACAATAGTTTTTGTTGTTGAATACTTTCCTTGAATTAGAGAATGGTAAAAGCTGCAAATCTTTAGAGAAATAAAAACCAAACCAAACCAAAAAGCCATAAGCTCTCATCTCTGGACTATTATTTTGGGGGCATGTATCAGTAATTTACATATTTCTATCATTTTCTAAAGATGCATTATTGCCATGTTAGGGAATCATCATAGTAATTGTTCATCCTTTTCATTCAAGAAAACATAATCTCTGTTTAGAAGGGATCTAGATACTATCCGATCTAATTGATTGCCTACCACTTGAATCTGCTTTTTAAAAAAATCCTCACCAAGCATTCTTCTAGCTTAGACTTTCATGCTATGATCTGCAGAGTCTCAGGCTCTCAGAGACAGTGCTTCAAGGGCTCCTGTGTGAAAGAAGTGGGGGTAACTGGGAAAAGTGAATGCCGATCTAGCATGGATCTAGTTCTCCTCATTCACTCACTGAACAAGAGCAGCTGAGATAGTGTTTGATTCACTTAATCAGCTCTGTGTCAGATTTAATTTGCAGTAAGTGTTCCATTGCTCAAGGAAGTGTGCCTTGAGCTGAGTCTTAAGGAGGAGTAGGAGTTAGTCATGCAAAAATATGGTAATTGGGTACACCATCTGAGTGGCAAAATATGTCACCTTAAATAAACTATAGAAGAGTGAGAGAAAATGGCAGAGTAAGGATTTCCAAAAATGTTCATAAAAGCAATAAGAAAACTGGCAAAAATCATCAGAGCCAACTGTTTCAGAACTATAGATATCAACCAAAGGCTTGCAAAATGAGGGGTGAGTTTACTTAAGAAAAATGGCTGAATCTCAGTAAAAACTGTGAGATTTGTGGTATTTTAACTTGTCCTATTCCCATCCCCCCTCTCTAGCCCTATGGTAGCCTTGAAAACCAACAGCTTGCAATCATGTTGAAACTGGCAACCTGGCAGCCATTGGAGGTTGCAGAATGGAGTTGGACCTCTTTCAAAGCCTCATTCCAGAGAACTGCCATCTTTTGACTTCTCTGGTGGTTCCCTGGAAGACTGTACTTGCAAGGCTGTCTTTGACATGACTCAGAGTAGAGCTCATCTACAATAGTTGGAAAAGCTTTTTCCTCAGGGGTGTTTGTCAAAATAATTTCAATTGTTTAACTTTGTGGCTGCCCCAATGATGGATAAAGTTGGGATAAACAATAGGTTAACCAAAAAGCATAAAAGGAAAAGATAGGGAATAAGATGTCCATAGTGCCTTTGAAAAGCTCTGACATATTCCTAGGATTTTCTAAGGTCAAGTGCATGCTTAGGGCTATGTACTCGTATGCCCAGGACTTTGTGCATGGTGAGGCCACAAGCTCCCATCTCTGGATGACCTTGGGGGTCTGTGCAAGTAGAAAGTGAAGGTTTAGGCAGAATTGTTAATTTCCTGACTGGGTGTTGAAGGCATGACCCAACACACACACAGGGCCCTTTGGCAAAGACTAGGAAATTTATTGGTTCCAGGCTTTTAGAAACTCTCTGCCCAATCATTACCTGACTACTAAGCTGAGTAGAGACTTTAGCAGCCACACAACAAAGAACAGACTTTATCATTCAGGAAAGTTGCTAAAACAAACAAACAAAAATAACAACAAACAGCAACAACAACAAACACTGGGTAGGGGGAAAATCTGATTTCCAGGGTTGTCACAATTTATTATTTAAATATCCAGTTTCAACAAAAAGTTACAAGATGTGCAAAGAAACAAGAACGTATGGCCCATAAAGAGAAAAAAAATAAAGTTAATAGGAACTGTCCTTGGGGAAGCCCAGGTGTTGAAATCATTAGACAAATACATTAAATCAGCTATTGACCAAGAAGCACATGAAAAGATGTTCAGCATAATTAGGCATTAGGAAAATGCAAATCAAAATCATTTCATATCCATTGGGATGGTCATAATAAAAAGACAGGTAATAATAAATGTTGGAGAGAATGTGGGAAATTGGAATGCTCATACATTGCTGATGGTAATGAAAAATGGTACAGTTGCTTTGAAAAACAGTGAGAAGTTCCTTAAAATGTTTTAAAAAAAAGATTTTATTGGAGAATTGGGGGAGGGGAACAGAGTTGGGGAACCGGGGAAGGGGAACAGACAAGTTGCTGTCCTTTTGTTCTTCAGTCTAGTTGTGGAGGACATCGTTTCATTGGCCCATGTTGGTATTATCACTGCATTCTTCCTGGGTGAGGCACATCAGTCACCGGCCACCAGATGGCATTCACGGTGGCTCTTGGCAGCTCACGCTGGCTGCCGGCCATTCACAGTAGCTTACAGCAGCCCTCTGCAGCTCCACTGCAGCCTACGCCATCACCAGCAACTCACGGCCACCCAGCTCCAGGTCAAGCTGTTGTTCACCATCTTAGCTGTAGAGGGCACAGCATCACTGGCCCTTATGTGGAATCGGAACCGGGGCCCTGCTGCTCAGAGCTGGTGTCCCAAGCCAACTCTTAACTAACGCGCCACTCGGCTGGCCCTTTAAAATGTTTAACATAGCATTACTGTATGACACCAAAATTCCACTTCTAGGTATATACTCAAGAGAATTAAAAATGTATGTTAAAGCAAAAAAAAATTTTTTTTTTAAAGATTTTTATTGGGGAGTTGGGGGGATGGGAACAGTGCTGGGGAATTAGGGGAAGGGGAACAGACAAGTTGCTGTTGTTTTGTTCTTCAGTCTAGTTGTGGAGGACGTTGCTTCACTGGCCCAAGTTGGCACCATCATTGCGCTCTTCCCGGGCGAGGCAGATCAGTCACTGGCTTCTGGACGGCAGCTCACTGCAGCTACTGGCCGCTCACGCTGGCTGCTGGCCACACACGGTAGCCTATGGCAACCCACTGCCACAGGGGCTGCAGCCTACACCGTCTCCAGTGACTCATGGCAGCCCAGCTCCAGGTTGAGCTGTTGTTCAGCATCTTAGCTGTGGAGGGCAGTGTCACTGGCCCTCATATGTGGGATCCGAACTGGGGCCCTCTGGCGTCCCAAGCCAGTTCTTAACGATCGCGCCACTAGGCCGGCCCAAAAGCAAAAATTTTACATTAGTGTTCATAGCATCATTACACACAGTAGCCAAAAAGTTAAAACAACCCAAATACCCATCAACTGATGAATGAATAAACAAAATGTGGTATATCCATATAATAAAATATTATTTAATCATAAAAAGGAATGAAGTACTAATACGTGATACAACATGAATGATCTTTATGATGGTTAATTTTGTGTCAGCTTGACTGGGTCGTGGGCTTCCTTGATAATTTGGCCAAACACTTATTTCTGGATGTGTCTGTAAGAGTGTTTCTAGGCGAGATTAGCATTTGAATGGGTGGACTGAGTAGAGCAGATTATTCTCCCCAGTATGGGTGGGCATCAACTGATTCACTGAGAGCCTGAAAAGAAGGTAAAGGAAGGGAAAATTTTTTCTGCCTGACTATATGAGCTAAAACATTGATCTCCTGCCTGTGGACTAAGAAATGCACCACTGACTACCCTGGTTCTCAGGCCTTTGGACCCAGACTGAATTACACTACTGGCTTTCCCAGATCTCCAGTTTGCAGATGGCAGATCATGGGACTTAATTTATATGAAATGTCTGAAATAGGCAACACCATAGAGACTGAAGTAGATTAGTGGTTACCAGGCACTGTGGTGGGGATAAGGGATGGGGCGTGACTTCTAATAAGTATGGGGTTTGTCTTGAGGATGATGAAACTGTTCTGGAATTAGATAGTGGTGATGGTTGCACAATCTCATGAATATACTAACCATCACTGAACTCTACACTTCAAAAGGATGCAATGTAAAGGATACATTGCAATAAAATATAAAATAAGCTACATATTATTTAGGCCACACTGAAATTATATTAATAATATAAAAAATTTTGCTTTTTAATGTGACCGGATGAAAAGGAAGAGTAGTGAAGAAAGGAGAAGAAAAATTGACATTCATTGAGGATCTCCTATGTGTTAGGCATTGTACTGAGGACATAGAGGGAATGATTTACAGTCCATACCCTTCAGGGTCTCAGTCTAAAAAGTCTAAAAAGGATTAATCATGATACAAATTAAGAAAAGCTGTCAAAGAATGCGCTGTTCAGAGAGTGAAAAACAAGCCACAACTAGGAGAAATACTATAAACTGTGCATCTGGTAAAGAACTTGTGTGCAGAATATATAAAGAACCTCAAAATTCAAAAATAAGAAAATAAACACTCCAATTTAAAAAAGGGAAAAGATTGGAACATGTACTTCACCAAAGAAGACATGCAGATATAAATAAGCACATGGAAAGATGTTCAACTTCATTAGCCATTAGGGAAATGCAAATCAAAACCATAATGTGATACCTCTACAAACCTGTTAGGGGTGCTAAAATTAAGAAGACTGGCTGTAGTAGGGTGAAAAATGCCCCCTGCCCAAAGATATCTGCATCCTAATCTATGGAGCCTTAGACTGTTGCCTTGTATGGTGAAAAAAAAGTGTGTGTGTGTCTTCGGAGACATGTTAAGGGTTGTGGGGTGAGATGATCAAAGTTGACCCTAAATGCCATCAAAAGTGTTTTTATAAGAGAGAGGCAGAAGGAGATGTCACAGGCAGAAGGGGAGGAGGCAATGTAACCACAGAAGCAGAGGCTGGAGTAATGCAGCCACAAGTCAAGGAATGCCAGCAACCACGGGAAGCTGGAAGAGGCAGGAAAAGATTCTCCTGGGAGCCTCCAGACAGAGTGTTAGCCCCCTGACACCTTGATTTCAGCCCAGTGATACTGATTTTGGACTTCTGGCCTCTAGAACTTTGAGAGAATAAATTTCTGTTGTTTTAAGTCACCAAGTTCATGGCAATTTGTTTCAGTAGCCATAGGAATGGATACACTAATAACACCAAATGCTGGCAAGGATGTGAGGGAATTGGAACTCATATGCTGATGGTAGGAATGGAAAATGGTATAATCACTTTGGAAAACAGCGGCAGATACTTAAAATGTTATATATTGTACACTATCATATACAGCTATCCCACTCCTAGGGATTTACCCAAAAGAAAGGAAAGCATATGTCCGTAAGAGTTTTCATGAACAGTCACAGCATATAGTTCCAAACTGCAAACAACTCCAATGTTTATCAATATGTGAATGATGCATAAATAAATTGTGATACATCCATACGATGGAATACTACTCAGAATAAAAAGAAATGAACTAGCTATTGGTATATACTACAGTGTGAATGAATCTCAAAATAATTACGCTGAGTGAAGAGGCCAGACAAAAAAGAATGCATACTGTAGGATTCCATTTGTACTGAATTCTAGAAAATGCAAACTAATCTACAGTGACAGAAAGCAGATCAGTGGTTGCCTGTGGAGGGAGGTGGAGCTCAGGGGGCATGAGGTGATGAATATGTTTATGATCTTGATTATGGTGATGGTTGCACAGATAGATATATCAAACACAATTTATCAGAGTCTATAGTTTAAATATATGAAATTTATTATATATCAATTATGTATCAATAAAACTGATAAAAAAAATAAGAGCAGTCTAAAAGCCATACTCAGGGAGCTGTGGTAATATGGAAAGTGAGCGTCCCTCTGGGGCCGATGGACCAGAGGTCTGGGACTTGCAGCTTTATTCACTCTGGTTGTCTTGCCACTTTCTTCTTGGGAATGGAGTCTGCCTTAAACCCGGGTCAGAGGCTGGAACCCTATACTCTGGAAACAGGATCATGCTCAGAGCACTGGTCTGATAGCTTTTGATATCCTAGGATACTCATATCCCACATAACCACTGGTCCCTGTAGGCAGGCTGTAGGCACCCCCTGCCTTGGCAGGGTAATGATCTAGAGAGAAACAATGCAGGTAAGTTCATGCCAAAGTTGGAGTGATGTAGGCACAAAACCAGGGCCCAGGCAGGTGATTTTGGGGCCACAGAACACAGCAGTAGAGAAGGATCTAATTTATCAGACAAACCTTATTTTGGTGAGTATAATCTCCCTCACTTTAGAGACAAGAAAAATATCTATAGGTAATCAGGGCACTTCCTGACATTTCCTGAATTGCTGCTTCAGGTACCCACAAATCATTATTGATGTGTCCCCAAAGCATCTACTTAAAAGAGCAAAGAAAGACTCTCTGGGATAATTTAGTGGATTAAATGCTAGAGGCATGGTCTTTAGACATTCATTCTGTTTGGTACATGCTTGACTTCTCTTAGTTATGAAGAACCATAGATCCCGGTTGAAGTGATTTGCCTAAAGCCCAGATGAAGTACCTAACAGGCTAGCCAGCAATGCTCTGTCTCTCCTGATGTAGGAGCTGATGCAACTCAGCTGTAGAGCAACACGCTATTCAGCCTTACAAGGTATTATTTTGATTTATAAATCAAAATAATAATTCGCCTCTTCAGCTCCAGGCTATTGTGCATTTAAATTTTTTCTCAGTAACAAATGAATGAGTACTTTCTGTAAAAGGTATGACAAATGCTGTGATTGTATGGCCTAGGATAAATTAAGCAAGGCACTGGAAAAGAAACCCCATTAAATACAATTTAGTCTTTCATTTAAATGACAAACATCAGTGGTCTCCTTGCAGGTATATATTGAAATTTATGTGTAGTAGCTATTGTCAGTCTTCTGGTCCATTTTGGTTTCCCCTGAATGATCTTATCGTTTCAAAATTTCATGAGATATTTCTAACTTGCAAGTATGAATCACCTTCTATTATATTAAGGAGTCTGGCTGTGATGAATGTAGCAGTTGCTCTCTGGGTCAGTAAAATGTATTCAGTTGTTGCTAGCTCCTGTCAGATGTTTGACTAGTTGAATGTGTTTTATTCTGCTTTTACTTAGAGAGTAAATTCTGTTAAATCGGATTTCTTGTTTCCAGCTTTTCCACTAAATCATTAAAATAGCTACTGGTAACTTTCAATAAAAATAATCATTGTTTTTATTTTCCACTCTAAATTAAGGTTGCAGTAAGTTAATATTCCAAGTACTTGAGTGATATCTTCAAACGCAAAGTACAAACTGGGATTCAAATTGTTTTAATCTGGAGACATCCAGAAAGACACAAGTCAAGAGCGCTGTATTGGCACAGGATTGGTGTTGAATGAGTGACCATGATAATTCCCTCTTATATCTTCTAATTTGCACACGTTACATTGCCCCCCAAAAAACAAACAAAAAAATAAGAATAGAATAGAATATTGTCTTTGTTTTTCAAAACATGTTTGCTTAGTTGAATTTTCAATACTTTTTTTTTTTAGCTAATATTACTTTTTACTTTTTAAAAAAAATTTTTTTATTGTTAGTTTCAGGTGTACAAAACAATGCAATAGTTATCATTTTCACCCTCACAAAGTAACAAACCCCCTCCCCCATCTACTGCCCTCCCACCCCCGATATCATGCTTATCTATTACAATTCCATTGATTCCATTCCCACTCTCTACGCCATGTCCC
>NW_017731646.1:1109341-1126605 GCF_001890085.2 Hipposideros armiger | reverse complement strand
AACCCTCAGTTCTTCCTCTGTGTCTCTGAGACTATCTCCATCCACTTCTCCCATCCATTCAGTTCCTTAGAATCCACGTATAAGTGAGATCATATGATACTTGTCTTTCTCTGACTGACTTATTTCGCTTAGCATAATGTTCTCTAATTCCATCCATATTGTTGCAAAGGGTACTATTTCCTCTTCTTTATAACTGAGTAATACTCCATTGTATAAATGTACCAAAGTTTCTTAATCCAGTCATCTACCGATGGGCATTTTGGTTATTTCCAAGTCGCGAGGCTGTGGGGAAAAGGGAATCCTGGTGCACTGTTGGTGGGACTGCAGACTGGTGCAGCCATTATGGAAATCAGTATGGAGGTACCTCAAAAATCTGAAAATGGAACTACCTTATGACCCAGCAATCCCACTCTTAGGTATTTATCCAAAAAATCCCAAGACATTAATAAAAAAATATATATGTACCCCTATGTTCATTGTGGCGTTATTCACAATAGCTAACTAAGACTTGGAATTTTCAATACTTCTTAAGGCAGTTCTTCGATACATTTAGAGATTTCTCTCTTTCACCCAACCCATTTAATGAGTGGTCTTAAAACCACTTATCGGTCCTTCCTCACCCTTGTTCCAGGCCTCACAGGCCCTATGTTGTTGGAACCACTACTATGTAGAAAGCTGACAGCCTTCTTTGGCAGACGGGCAGCCTGAGCACGCTTCCCACAAGGTTATTCTTTTTTTTTTTTCCTCTTTCTTTTAAAAAAATTCCAATCAAAGAAACTGAAATTCAAAGCAAAATCAAGGACACCTTGATTGAAAGAAGACTGAGATAATAGCCCCCAATCTAGGGCTGTTTATTTTTTATTTTATTTTTTTTAGCAGAATCTCTTTTAGCATCTGATAATGTCAGACCACTCAATCATCGCAGGTTTGTGTTGGGGTAGAATACCCTGTCCTCATGAATGTAACAAACCAAAAAAAGGGGGGAAAAAACACAAAAAAAATGGAGGGATATATAGGTCAGTCTTAGGAGACCAAAAATATACCCTGAGACAGATGACGACTATTTCAAAGGAACACATCTGTTCTTTCTTAGCTACCTAATAAATAGGCTTCGGTGTTTGGCTCCCACTGCCCCACCTGGATTGACAGGATTTCCTTTCCCCAGGTGGGGGCTGTCTCCTTCGGTGGACTTGGGGATTGGGCCCTCTCGCTGCCATGACAGATGCCACTCTTTAATGTCCCCTGTGGGGCCCTGCCACTGTTGTCTGCTGCCAACGTCCCAGCAAAGATGTCAGAAATGAGCCGTGAAAACATCTAATTTGGGGTGAATCATTAAACTGATGTACTGCTATGGTCTCCAAACTCTAACAGTTACTTTAAATACCTTGTATGTGACTCTATCCATCCTCCAAAATGTTCTAGATGGTGACCCCAAATTACTATCATGAAATTCAACTTGTATAATTCCTCTTCCTTTCTCTAATCAGAGCTTTCATATTTTAGCTCTTCAGCGCCCACATTCTCAGTTTTGTTTTTAATAACTATGCCTGACAGACACTTCCTTTAAAGGATAGGAAAAAATTAGTTAGACACCTGATAACTGAAAGGGGTCAGTGTCAGCAGCAACACACAAAATCACCTGCCACAGTTATGGAAGACACCTTCAGTCAGAAAAACCCAAGTCACAAAAGCAACCTCTCTCCATTTCCTCATCTGTAAAATGGTGGGGAGGACTACATAAGTTTTTAGTTTTATCCCATTTCTAACACCCCAAGAAGCAGTACATTATAGAAGTTTTTAATTAGGATTTTAGGCTCTCTTTATTTGCTTTAATCAGATACCCCATTTCCATCTCCATTCTTGTTGCTTTCTCCTGTATGAATCACCCATGTTCTTATTTTCCCACACTGCTCCCCTAAGAGAATTAACCTCATGGCACAAAACATATACCTTCAAAATTGCTTGTTCCCTCCGTGACTCCCATTCTGTCACACCCACATGCCAGGACCATGACGCAAGGCCCAGACACTGTCGTTGTATTTCTCTACCAAGAAGATCCGTCACGTCTACCTAAACCTGCTCTGGGCATTTCTACCTCATTCCTAGTTCTTAGATTTGTCTCCATTTGGGGTTCTCCTCCCATCATTCACACAGCTCAGTGAACTTGCTTTCTGTAATACATTAGTTTCCTGGGGCTGCCGTAACAAATTGCGCAAAACTGTGTGGCTTAAAACAACAGAAATGTATTCTCTCACAGTTCTGGAGACCAGAGTCTAAAACCAAAGACTATAATCCCTCCAAAGCCTCTCGTGAAGACTCCTTCCTTGCCTCGCCTAACTTCTGGTGGTTGCTGGCAATCCTTAGCTCTCCTTGACTTTTAGATGCACCAATGGGATCTCCACCTCCCTTTCACATGGCCTTATTCCTTGTGTCTCTATCTCCCCCTTCTCACTGGGTTTAGGGCCTGCCCTGGTCCAGTATTACCTCATCTTAACTTTATTACATTTGCAAAGACTCTCTCTCTCTCTCTGTACACAATATGCGATATAGTAAGATCCGGTGGTTAACAAGTCTATGGTGTCAAAAAGACCTGAGTTCAATTCAGGCTTCTGTGGACTAAATATGTGATCTTGTACACATTATATTATTTCTCTGAGCTTCATGTCCCTCACCTATAAAACATAAATGTTAGTACTTACCTCAGAGAATTAGAAGTAAATAAAACAATATATTTCAAGTTCTTAGTTGAATGCTGAAAGGTACTAGGTACCGAACAAATGGAATTTTATATAATTATTATCTCCACTCTACTCCAGTATGAATTGTCTGTATCAGTCAAGGTGGTCTTCTCACAGGTCTAGAGATTCATTCTCAAGTCCATGTCTTCTTAGAAGCGCCTTCTTTCCCTCTCGCTCTTGTCTTCCTTCCTATTCTCCTCATTTAATATTTTGAAAGCTAGACTAAAACCTGTTTCCACCATGTCCGTTCTCATTGACCCAGCTTGCTTCTCTGTGGACATTTCATCTATATTGAAAATGTTAGTTTTGCTTCCAGGAAGATGGAGAGGATGTATTTTTTTCATATTCTTACTGCAAAGTATAACTAAAAATGCAGGATATTATATATAAAACAAACATAAGGCTCTGAAAATTAGAAAAAGGCAGAACAGCTAAAGATTTAGGGATACAAAGAATGACACAATAATGAGTTCCCTGGGTTTTCTGTTTGTCTCACATGTTGTGAACTTGGAGCTGAAGAAGCAATCAACTCAGAACTGCCAAAGAGACAGACAAAAAAAAAAAATCCCCCCCCCACCCAAAGCCTATATCCAAAGGATCAAGAAAGGGGAAACTGGCGAAGACAGAAAACTTTTAGACAATAGCAGCTCCACTTCTCCAAATGCCATAGAACATACTGTGGCTTTACACCCACCCAACCCAACAAAGACCAAATAGGGAGCCTATACTTCCACACAGTGAGGGTGTAATGAGACACCCAACACTCCAAGAGGAGTGTGACAGACAAGGCCAAGTGGGGAACCCATGCTTCCATCTCTCTCCCTTTCTTTGGAGTGGTCTCAGAGGAGGCCTAGAAGACAGTCAGGGCTTTCACCAATACTCAGTGGTAATGAGGCCAGTCCTGTTACAGTGAACTCATGAAAATCAAAATTAAAGATGCAAAACCATTTACAATTCCCAAAACCAATGAAATACCTACTTAGATGTAAATTGAGCAAAACATGCATAGAGACATGCCATGTTCATGGATTAGAAGACAAAAAATAAAGATGTCAATTCTCTCCTATTGGTATACATGTTTAACACAATTCCTATCAAAATCCCAGCAAGATTTTTTGTAAAGAAAGACAAATTATTCCAAAATTTATATGAACAGGTAAAATAACAAGAATAGCTAAAACAATTTTGAAAAATAAGAATAAAGTAGGAGGAACCATCTACCCAATTTCAAGACTTATTATATAACTACAGTAACCAAGACTGTATGCTATTGGAAGTGGGATAAACACATAGATAAGTAGAGCAGAATAGATAAACCAGAAACTCACCTATACAAATATGCCCAACTGTTTCTTACAAAGGTGTTTGAATAATTCAATGGAAGAAAGTCTTTTCAACAAATTGTGCTGGAGCATATGGACATCCATAGGCAAGAAAGAAAGAAAGAAGGGAGGGACGGAGGAAGGAGGAAGGAAGGGACTTGACATAAATCTCATACCTTATATAAAAAGTAACTCATAATGAATAATATACTTAAATATAAAACTTTTAGAAAAAAATTGTAGGAGAAAATCTTTGGCAACTAGGACTTAGCAAAGAGTTCTTAGGCTTGACATCAAAAGTACAATCTATATAAAACAAAAAATTAATAAATAGGACTTCATCAAAATTAAAAATTTTCCTTTGTGAAAGACCCTGATAAGAGGATGAAAGACAAGCTACAGACTGAGAGAAAACATTTGTAAGCCATATATCTAAACAAAGCACTAGTATCTAGAATATGGAAAGAACTCTCAAAACTCAAAAGTGAAAAAGCAAATAGTCTATTTAGAACATCAGCAAAGATATGAAGAGAATTTCCTCTAAATAATATACAAGTGGCAAATAAGCATTATGAAAAGATGTTCAACATTATTAGCCATAAAAGAAATAGAAATTAAAACCACAATGAGATATCACTACACACCTATCAGAATGGCTAACATAAAAAACAGTGACAGCTGTAAATGCCTGTGAGATGCGGAAAACTATCACTCAAATATTATTGATGAGAATGTAAAATAGTACAGCTACTCTGGAAAACAATTTGGCAGTTGCTTAAAAAAACAAAATGTGCAGCTACTATACAACCAAGTAACTGAACTCCTGGGTATTTATCCCAGAGAAATGAGAAGAATGTCCACAAGAAAGTACATGTACATGAACATTTATAGCAACTTTATACATAATAGACCCAAACTGGAAACAACGCAAATATTTTTCAACAGGGGAATGGTTAAAGGAACTGTGATAACCCATCCCATGGAAAGCTACTCAGCAATAAAAAGAACGAACTACACTTTGAGGGGTAAAAATTATAACTATTGCACTGTGTTGTACAGCTGAAACTAATTTTAGAAAAAATGTTTATTTCACAATAAAAAATGAATAAAGAAAGAAAGAACTATTGGTACACACAACAACCTGGCTGAATCTCCAGAGAATTATTCTGAGTAAAGAAAGCCAGTCTCAAGTTGTTATATCTCTTATGATTCCATTGAAATGACATATTTATAGAAATGGATTACATATTAGTGGTTGCCAGAGGGTAAGGAGGGTGTGGTATCAGAAGGGAAATGTGTGTGTCTATCAAAGGTAACTTTAGGGAGTCTTGTGTTCACAAAGGATGGAAATGTTTCGTACCCTGGCTGTATCAATGTCAATGTCCTGGCTGTGATATTGGACTATAGTTATGCAAGATAGCGCCATAGGGAGAAAACTGGGAAAGGGTATTTCTAACAAATGCATGGGTATCAACAGTTATTCCAAAATAAAATGTGTAATTAAAAAAGTTATCTTATATTAAATTCTCTTTTATATCGTTTACTGTTTGTTCCAAGTGAGGTCATCTTTACTCCCTAACAGATTTTAGGCTACTGAAAGTAGCGACTATCTCACTAAACTTATTTGGCCATGGTGTTTGGCATGAAGTAGGCATTCAGACAGCATTCACTGGGTGAATAAATCCTGTTGAACGAATGCTTCTCTGTGCCTAGGACAGATAAGCATGTAGCTTGAACTCATTTGTCAAGCCAGATGGAGGGAATTTGGGAGGATAGGTGTACTTTCAGCACAGCCTAACATCCACATCATTTCTCCCAGGAATAAGATATAGGAAACAAAGCAACACAGTGTGGTCACTAACCATGCCCAGACAAACCCCTCTTCCAATGACCCCCCACTCCCAACCCCATTGGAATGCTGAAGGAAGGGAAAATGAGATAGGGTAAATCTCTCAATGATCTTTCTCCTCATGGACAAGCAGAAGAGAAAGCTGTCACATGGAAGAATGCAACAGGAAAATTTTATAAACCCAATTTTCCAACTTGGAGCTGAAAGTAGCTGAGTAGGAGTTTTTCTGTTACCTCTGTAGTATTTCTGCAGCTTCCAAGTTCAGTGATCATGGGCCCTGCATGGTTCCCCAGTTGGGGTGCAGACCCTTAGAGGGGCTAAGGGAGCTGGATATAAATTAGAACATTTTTAGGGCATAGTTAATAATACAGCTAGCTTCTTTTGATTCATGTTCTTCCTAAAGCTCAACTTAGGGAAACCAGGTTTTGTTTCTGTGTTGTTGTTTCTTGTGATTTTTTAATCTCTTGTTGCTTACCTTTTAGTATTTTATGTATGTCTATATTAAATCTTAATATTTGTCTCAATACTGATAAGAGTAAAAATGCTAATAGGTTCTAAAATATGTAATAGTTAATGACAATAAACCCAACAGAAGTTCACCTACATTGTGGCAAGCTGTACAGATGGCTAAATTAAGATATGATTAGATGGATGTTTATAGATTAGATAGTAATTGTTCCTTCATTAAGTGTCCCTATTATAGAGAATTAATGAGGATGAATAAGACATATTTTTTTCTTTGAAGAGCTCACAGACCAGAAGACAGACACATAAAAATAATTACAACACTGCAATAAAAGCTATCACAGGAGTGTGTTCATAGTGCAATGGAAATACAGAGAAAGGAGAAGCTAACTCCACCTGTATGTGGTGGCTAGTTTCTAAGAGCCACAGAATACTGTGGTTTTCAAAAGATCTAAGTTTGCTTCCCAGCTCCCAAATGGTCTCTTTACTTAACTGTGAGAAATACAGGATACCATGTTTGTTTCAAACCTTAAGATCTGAGGTTCCCAACATATGTGTTATGCCTGAAAATGCTTGAGGTCTAGCTATTTCCAGGTACTGCACTGAGAATGAGCAGGTGAAGTTAAGAGCCAGGCGCTGGAGCCAGACTCCTTGAGTTCAGATCCCAGCTCTGCTGCTTATTAGCTGTTTGACCATGACCAAGTCACTTAACCTCTCTGGACTTGACTCTCCCCAATTGTAAAGTGGAAGTAATAATAGTACTCTTATCTCTCACTAATTTCTGACACCACCCATGAATTTAAATGGTATATCATTCACCTCATTCTTATTCTATTACTTTCAAACATTTATATGATACATCTATAATAATAATAATAATATTCAGATATATAATGATGGTAATCTACAATTGGTTTGGTTCTCTGTCTACTGTATAAGATAAATTTCAAACTTCTCAACTATCTCATGCAACTTTTCATAAACTATTCAATTTTGCAGAACATACATACTTACATATATATATTTGATCAGAAGCAAATAAACTGGAAGTTATAGCAGTTAGAACCCTGGCAGGAAATGGATAGCACACTGGATTTGGGTAATTTGAGAGACTTTTTAAAAGGGGCTATTGACAAAAATGTGAGGAGGGAATAGAGAAATCACAAGGGATAGTGTGGCACCCCAGATTAAGTAATAACAGGGAGCCATTACCACACTTGGACCTGAAAGGCAAAGGTGAGGAGCAATTATCAGAATTCAGAGAGGGTCAGCTGACAGAAGCTGGGACCTTTGACAGGCCCATGGCAACCCAGTAAAAAGATATCTGGGAGAAAAGATATCCTAATCTTCCTCTTCTCTTTCACTGTGACCTCCTACAGTCCCTCCCCCCCCTCCCCCATTGGCCAAACCCAACAAAAAGCCAGAGAGCAAGGGAATTATTGACGCCATGTACACAGGTCAGATTCCTAGAGCACACAGCAGGGTTGAGATGAATCGAGGTTCTGGAGGGGCAAATGTAAGAAAATCAATACAGAACACTTGTTATTTTATGGTGAAATTCTACTGCAAAAACAACAGCAAAACAAAACAGTGCAACAAAAACAAACTCAAGATTGGTTGACAATTTGTCACTAACTTGCCTCTAAGACTGAATTCAAACTTCCAGAAAGATGGTGCAAAAGCTGAGGAGCCTCTTGAGAACAGCATCTTCCTAAAGGTTCATGTCAAATGTGGCCACGACAGATAGTCAACAGGGAACGTCTTCTTCAAAATATATAACCAGGAGTCAAAGGGAATAAACAGAGAGGATTTCCCTAGTGGACAGAGCCAGGGTCTGAGGAAAGAAACTCCACTAAGTGGAAGGGCCTCATTCTCACTGTCCAGCAGGATGCAATATGGGCTGTGCATTTCCCATCCACACTTGTTCAAATGGGAGTTTTTATTATAGTTATCTTGTTTCTTTCCCCATTCGTATACAGGGTATATTTGGAGTAGATATCTTTACTTTTAAATTTGAGTTTGCCAGGTCACATGGAGCCACATCCAGGACTGTTGAAGAGAACTGGATATCACGCAGAGATACTGGACTTTGATGTAAATGTAGTAATTAGAGTTGTATTCCTTGGAGAGAAAAGTAAATATATTTCACACAAATATAAATATATGAAAACAAGAAAATGTGTGAATGTTGCCAAAGGAGCACACTATAGTGGACACTATGGATGGCCTATCTAAGGGCCTTTCACAAACGTTTGCCCCTTGCCTTTCTCTACTACAGAGACTTAAAAGCTAAAATACACATCTTTCCAGACTCCCTTGCAGCTATAATTAACATACTTGGAGATACTGAAATGTTGAAAGAAGTCTCTATGGATAGGTTATGTCCTTCTTTCTCCTTAGAATGTAAACATGATGCCTAAAATTAGAGCAGTCATCTCCTCACCAGGAGGATGAATTCTGCATACTAAATATGATAGAGCAAAATGATAGATGATATCTGGTTTCCTGATTATTATTGGACAAGATTTTTCAGTCCAATTTCTACAGACTTATCTTATATAATGACTATTCAGTTGGCAAATTTTTGCCATAACTCCTCTTTAAAAGTTATACCATTTCTGGACAAAGACTCCTTTTGTTGTTTTTGTCTTCATGACTTGTTCACCCCAAAACAAAGTAGATATGCTATAAGAAATGACATCTTGACATTACAATTTCATAAAACACACACAGACAAATCCATATAGTTGTTAGTCAGAGAATATCATATAGGCCAAATATAAATTATGCACCATGTTGAGAGGGTTAAAATATGTAGAGCATTTATAACAGTGTCTACCACATAATACAAGCTGGGCCAGTTTCTCAGGCATGAACCTGAGTCACACAGGGCCCAGTGCTTAGAAGAGTCCAATGCTTGGTTTAATGCTCTGCTGCCACCATCTTGAAATTCTTAATAATTTTATCTTGACTTATGTATTGTAAATAAACACTGATGGAACAATAGTGCACGCACATGAGGAAAGGAGATATGTGCAATACATGTGTCTTTCATTCCTTGCCATATTGTTTGCATATAGTAAGTGCAATGACCTAAGAGCATGGAATTCTGGTTACTATGTGTGGGCATTGAGCAAAACTCCAAGGAAGAGCAAAGCATGTTACATCTACAACTGAGCAAAGGATTGCATTTACCAGGAGGCCATGCTTTCTGCTTGAACCAAAACTTGCTTTGAATGCAGGAAGAAGGCAGGGTCATTCTAAGAAATATGAACAACCAAGGAGTCCTGTCATATCTTTCCTATTTCCCTGTATCAGCCAACCACTTACATGAAAAATTATGATATGGAAAGAAAGAAAAAGATAGGGCAACTCATAGTTACTTTCCCTCTCCGTCCTCCTTCCCTCAACAGTAAATTGAAGATAGAGGATATTAATAGAATATGCATGTATCAAGACAAAAAATAAAAACAGTTGAGTTAGTGCTGCTTCCACTATTCTGGTAAGATCAAAATGCACATGCATGTATGAGCTACAAAATACAAATTGTGTAAGTTCAGTGATTCCACATACAAGTTAAATATTCTTATATTTGCATTTAAAACTGGCATTATATAATATAAAAATGAATAATAAAATCATGCTAATAATTAAAAATTTTAATTTTTTTTATTGAGAATGACATTAAATGGAAAATTTAAAACACAGGACAAGTTGAGAGATCACAAAGGAAAACAAAAAGCTTCATATTTTAGTACCTTTAATAGCACTTTCTTTCCTGTTTTTTTTTAACAAATAACCCTGCATTTTCATTTTGTGCTAGACTGTGCAAATCATGTATTTGACCCTGAATATGATATTACACATAGCACATACACTGAAACTATAAGCTAGCAATAATAAATACTGTAGTTAGACACCCAGTGAACAATAATGCCCCCAATGAATGGCTCTTTAATAGAGCAGATGAAAGTACAGCTTTGCTAAGAGAGCCTACTCTATTTACAGTGCATACTTTACCTAAAGTTCCATTTTCTGTAATATCTGAAGAAAAAAGCCCAAATTCTCTCTCCAAACTAACGTTGGCATAAGGAAAAGCAAAGAGGTAAGAGTCATAGTTTGGGATACTATGGAACCTGGGAGCAACTTGACTCCCTGAGCCTTCCCCAGCAGCTCCAGCAACAGGGACCATCACTCACTCTCGCTGTAATTGGACGTGGCTACAGAGAAGGGGCGGATGAATGGTTGCTGTCCTGCCTCACTCTATTGTTTTAAATTGCCCTGAGGCAGAGGCCAAGCGGTACCATAAAACTGGCGCAGGCTCCCAGGCATATTGGTAGGATAAAGAATTTCAAAGACCAGGTCCTTTACTCAAAAATCTATGACTCGAATGGATTTGAGGCATTTGAAAATAGCCCATGGAATTGAAGCCTGCTAAATTTTTAAAAGAGTTACATGGTCAGAAAATCCTTAAACATGGCTATATCCATGTGTCCAGAATTTATATCAAAAGAAAGCAGTCTCAGAAAGAGGAACAGTCACCAGATCAGCCCCAGTTTGTGTTGTGATTCTGGGTTATTAGACAAGGGAGATCAGAAAGCAGAACCGGTGATCACGGAAATCAACATGCAAAGAAGATCTGCCCCCTGCCCCTAACCCCAGATCATAAGCTGGGGCAGCTGGCAGGAGACCAAGGACTGCCAGAGCATGGAGTCTTTGCTATTCCTGTCCTGCAGGAGAGAATATATGCTATGGTCCTGGGACTGCTGTGTTCTCTCCTTTCCCAAAGGAGAGTTGTGATTGAAGTTATTCTGTTCTCGCTCCACTATTTTATATAGGGTTGTGTGACTTGGTTAAATATGAAGAGCTACATTTAGAGGGGGACTGGATACCACCAAGGGAACCTGGACTTAGAGCTGGTTAAAGCATGTATTATAGAAGATACATGGTTGAACTCCCCTTAGGGAGTTTGCCAGGAACTGGCTAACTGGCATCCACTGACACTGCTCATGAGGTCCACTGAGACTCTTACTGATGTGCTGGCCAAAGCTGCTGCCTCCTGACCCCTCAAAGCTGCAAATTACTGGCTGTGCTGCCCTCTTTTGAGTCCTTAGTGTTCTGAAGGCTGTGATCTGTGCCTAAGTGGGAAGATGATGCCTCCTCCTTACCTGGGCACAGAAGTAGCACTGCCCACAGTGTCATACAGAGTTTCTTATGAATATAGCACCTTTAGCATCTGCCTGGAGTCACTCTCCCCATAGACTCAACCCCAGGTTTGTGTGGCTGGCCAAGGGAACATAACTGAGATTCTCCCATGTCCCCCCACATCGCCTTCCCTCCAGGACTCAGGCACCCTGCCTCTTTCCTTTTTCCACCAACAAAACAAAGCAAACCCTCTGGCAGACCTGCCCTACCAGTTCACCAGACAAGCCTGGTCCTGTCTGAACCCAGTTATGAGTCATCGCAGGATAGGGACTGATCCAAGCATTAGTATGGTCTGTTTATTAAGAAAAGCCTCTCGGATCTTGGAGTGATTGAGCAGAAAGACAACAGTACTTGAAACTGACTTCCCATTTGAATTTTAGGGCAATCCACTGGAATTGAACAGAGGCAGTAGAGGAAAATTATTTATTAATGAGTGAGGGGTATTGTGCATAACAGCTAAACAGGATTTTTCTTAATTTCAACTGAGGCTGCATAGTTGAGAACACAAGATGGCAATAACTCCCATATTCTAAAGAGAGGCATTAGACCATTTCTATAGGACCTGCTAGGAAGTGACTCAAAACTGGCTCTGCTGCCTCTTCAAGGTTTAGTGAAGGATTGAGAATGAGGAATTCTTGGAAGTCTGGTAGGTGCTGAGCTCTGTGCTATGGCCCCTAACCTCCCCGTGGGAGGGAGAGGGTGCCGCCATTTCCCACTTCAAGCCAATAGAGGGGCTCCATCGGCCCGTATGAAGCCGGAGTGCTACAGTGGAGCCTGGTGAGAGAGTGCACGGGAGATTGTGACATGTGAACTCCCAGAGATGAAAGGATTTGGGGACTGACTCCTGCTTGGAAACTTCTAAGGTTGGAGGTTCTCTGGACCTGCCCCTGGAGCAGGGCAAGGTGAACAGCCGCAGTTGGATACCTCCCTCCAGGTGCAGTGGATTCCCTAAGCTGGAGTGGCCAGTATGGGGCATGCCACGGAAACAGGACCTGGGAGACAATGGAATATGACTTGGCCATAAAAAAGAATGAAATCTTGCGATTTGTGACAACATGGATGGACCTAGAGGGTGTTATGCTAAGTGATATAAGTTAGACTAGATAGAGAAATACCGTAGGACTTCACTGATATGTGGAATCTATAAAACAAAATAAACAAACATACAAAACAGAAACAAGCTCATGATACAGAGAACAAACTGACGGTTGCCACATGGGAAAAGTTTTGGGGGATGGGTGAAAAACATGAAAGGATTAGTAAGTACAAATTGGCAGTTATAAGAACAGTCATGGGGATGTAAAGTACATCATAGGGAATATAGTCAATAATATCGCAATAACTGTGTATGGTGTCAGGGGGGTACCAGACTTATCGGAGGGTTCACTTCATAATATATAAATGTCTAACCCTAGGCTGAAACAAATATAATATTGAATGTCAACTGTAACTGAAAAATAAAAAGATAAATAAAAAAATTTTTAAGTAAAGAAACAGGATCTGGGGTGGTGGGAGTAAGTAGCCCTCTGGAGGAGTGACTTGCCCACAAAGCATGTAAAGTGATGGATATATCGGAAGGCAGAGTTCCCAGAGAACCCCCTCCAAAGAGAAAGTCAGCTTTGGTGCATCTGCCATGCAGGGGTCCCTAACACCAGGTTACCACAGCACCCATCAGGTCACACCTGTTTTCTCCTCACCTGTCCTCTCCCTTCCTCTCCTCCAACCCTGGAGGAAGCAAAGGTGCATAGTGAGTAGAAGAGGAAGCGTGGAGAGGCCAAGTCAGGGAACTGTGAAGATAAAGAGTAGACCATATCCCTTCCCACTGCCAGTCTGTGGATGGTAGCAGGGAGCTGGAGAGGTCAAAACTTTCGTTTTTGTTATATAGGACTTGTTAACACTGTGCCTGAAAATAAAACCTTTTTGTCTCTGAAAAAGACTGTAAATCTACGAGATCTACTTAAACCATCATTCCGAGGCTGCGAAGGGAGATCCAGATCCCACAGGAGATACCTGAACATCAAAGGGGGAGACAAATGAAAGTGCTTCCTGCCTGTACCCCCTAGAGTCCAACACATTCAACAAACCTGTTATACCTGGGGTATGGGGAAAAAACTGGAGGAGAAGCAGTTAACATGTGTGGATTTTAAGTAAATGCCTCACTATAGAAAATTGGAATTGATGTTTGCAATATTTTATTTCACTATTTAATAGATAGCATTAGACCAGGAGGCATCAAATGTGGATCTTTCATAGTTTCTACCAATGGCAACCAAAATTATTTCCCCACCTCAGGAATTCATTCCTTTGGGAGAAAAAAATCTAAAGACTTAACTTTTATACTTAACTTTCTATCATAACTATTTTCCATGTCATTTCATATTCTTTTGAGTGCAGTTTTAAATGACTTTATAACCATTCCCTATAAAAAGACATTTAAATTACTATCACTTTTTCTCACTTATAAATAAGTATATAGACAGGACTTTTTCAAAAAATGTTAAAGCTTCCTTCCTTTGGTTATATTGCAATAACCAACTCATGATTATTTCAGTTAGAATTTATGATGTTTCAAGGTGTAATTGATTCTTCTTAATTATGATTGAAAGTAATATTTTGCTCTGTGAATTTCAGGGCCTTACTGGTTAGAAAAGGCAATTTAGTTTAAAGCTGATCACTTTTACTTTTCAAATCACGAGCTAATAAACCAACAATTAATTCTATGAGCTTTCAACTTCTGGTTTTGGCAATAAATTATTCTGTGCTAAATGACCTGTGTTTATTGTTCAAACAATACTAGCTTATTTTGTTCCTTGTTTCTGTATTATATGTGCTATATTAAGGACAAAGTGCCTTTACAAATATTTTGTAATAAAGAAATCTCCCTTTGTGAAATAGCCATTTCCTTATTATTGCTAGTTTATGAGATTTTTATCCTAATATGCTTATAATACAAGACTCAGAGTTGTTTTAAGAATTCACAATAATTTTAATGTATTGGCTAGACAGTTCTGTGGAAATAAAGTGGCTTTAAATAAAGTGAGAAAGTTTGAGTGGTAAAGTTAACACATTAAAATTCTTTCATATTTAATAATAAAATAATATTACATAAATTGCATGAGCAGAATGAGGCATGTTCCACATTATTTTGCTGAGAAATATAGTTTTAGAAAATAAATAAGGTTTCAATTGTCAGAGAAGAGAAAAGAGAATAGCAATAATAATAAATGATGCCTGACCTAACACAATGATGTGCATATTATTAAACGATGTCCACCTATAAGGCTAATGTTTAAGGACCTGCAATTGGCTTCATTATTTTCATGTGTCCAGGATAATGTGAATAAAGGTAACTTAATTTTAATGTTTAATTTGAATTTTTGACAATAAGTCTTTCAGCAAAGAAAAGTGGACTCTTTTCCCAGTTGCCTTTGGCAATAAACCCAACAGTGGCTGATCTTCATGACCTCATCCTGCAATTTGGCTTGAGTGACCAGTTTTAATCAACCTGAAAATAATGCTTCTTTGTCTATTGGAAAACAAATGGTGACAGATTGGCTCTTTCTGCTATAACCATAGCTCATCTGACTAGCTTTGCCCATGAAAGTCTTAGAAAAGTATGGAACACAATTTGAGGAGTTAGTTGTGTGTGAAAATCTTAATGAACTCAGTCACCTTGTAATTTAATGGCCAAGAAGCAGCTGTCTGAACAGATTAGCCGTCAAATCTCAGACGTGGGGCTGTTTGACCTTGATTTGCATATTTTTAAAATCCGATTTTACAGGATGTGGTCGGCTCTCTGAGGTAAGTGAGGGGTCTCTGAGCACTGCCTCACTTCTGTCAGGTTACAAGGCTACAGAGCAGAGCTGAGCCAGTCACTAGTAGAAAAACAAAAGGTGGCACTGTTTTCCTTGTTCTATATAGTTTTATTAAATGAAAATGGTTTTATACAATTAGCATTAGCTCACTGGTCCCTTTTGTTCTCTGAGATGCTAAATCAACATTCATTTATGTTATTGGGGAGAACTGTGGTGGGTAATGAAAACATCTATGCTATTCTTTATAGTGTATTTATTACTGACTATAG
Organism: Hipposideros armiger; assembly: GCF_001890085.2. NCBI lineage: Eukaryota > Metazoa > Chordata > Mammalia > Chiroptera > Hipposideridae > Hipposideros > Hipposideros armiger. The sequence continues at coordinate 1,110,942 of NW_017731646.1, read as the reverse complement.
ATATGACTGTTACTGGAATGCAGAAAACTGCCAATAAAATAACAAAGACACTAAAATAGTGTTTCCAAAGGAAATGTTTAGAAGAACTGGGCAGGTAAAAAGTTGGCTGTATGAGAGATTACCAATGGACCTCCAATATTAGTAATAGAGTCCTGCTCAGAATACACATTATGCTTCCCAGGCTCCCCTGCAACGAGGCCAGACCATGTGTTATGGACTGAGTAGTGTCCTCCCCAAATTCATATGTTGAAGCTTAATCCACCCCCTCCACCCCTACTCCCACCCTCTCACAATTCCCACCCCCCTTCCAACATGTGACTGTTTCAGGAGACAGGGTCTTTAGGAGGTAATTAAGGGTAAATGAGGTCAGAAAGGGTGGGGCCCTAATCCGATAGGACTGTGCCCTTCTAAGAAGAGGAAGAGATCTCTCTCTCTCTCCCCCCCCCTTACCATATGAAGACGCAGTGAGAAGGGAGCTGTCTGCATACCAAGAAGAGAGCTCTCACCAAAAACCAAATCAGCCAGCACCCTTGATCTTGAACTTCCCAGCCTCCAGAACGGTGAGAAATAAATTTCTATTTGCACCACCCAGTCTGTGGTACCTCCTTTGAGCAGCTTGAGCAGATGAAGACACCATGTGATTAAGTTCTGGCCAATGAGGTCTGAGCAGAAATAATAAGTGTAACTTCTGGGTTGTGCCATTATGTAAGTTTTTTTTTTTTTTAACTGAGCCGTCCTACCACATGTTGGCAGCTCAGTGGCAGCTCAGCTTGGGCCGGGCATCGAACCGTGCCATTATGGAGAATGGGCACTCTTCCCCTTCCCCTTCCCTCTTTCTCATTGGCAGGAACCTATACAAGGTGCTATTCAGCCGGCCTGAGCCACTCAGATGAGGACAATACTTTAGGATGGTTGAGTAACAATACAGAAGGGGCCTAGGTCCTTAATACAGTGCATCTGTCATCCTGGCTCTGTGCTGCTTATGCTAGAACTATATTACATGACAGAAGAAGAAATTCATTTCACTTAAGTCACTTTTTTTTCTTAAAGATTTTATTGGGGAATTGGGGGAGGGAGCAGCGTTGGGGAATCGGGGAAGGGGAACAGACAAGTTGCTGTCCTTTCTAAGTGACTTTAAAGTTAAGTCACTTTTACTTTAGGTCTTTGTCTTTTTTTTTCCTTTTTTGGGGGGGTTGTCTTAATAGCAGAATCTATTTCTTAATTTATACCGTATATAACTATATAACAATTAAGAGGAGTGGTTAAAGTCCTAAAAGCACTAAAACCCAAACTTTAGATAACAATGTGCAAAAACACACAAAAAATATATCTTAGGGTAGATTGGAAAGGAGAAAGTAAAATTGTCATTATATGCAGATGACATGATTCTATATACAGGGAATCCCAAAGACTCCACCAAAAAACTGTTAGAACTGATAAATGAATTCAGTAAGGTAGCAGGATACAAAATTAACATTCATAAATCAGTTGCATTTGTATATACCAATAATAAACTATCAGAAGAAGAAATCAGGAAATCAATCCCATTTACAATTACTTCAAAAACAATAAAATACCTAGGAATAAATTTAACCAAAGAA